>NC_044996.1:37710040-37928282 GCF_008728515.1 Papio anubis
TAAAGCGCAGTATTGGGGTGGGAGTTACCCAATTTTCCAGGTGTTGTGTGTCTCAGTTCCCCTGGCTAGGAAAAGGGATTCCCTTCCCCCTTGTGCTTCCCAGGTGAGGCAATGCCTCGCCCTGCTTCAGCTCTCGCTGGTCGGGCTGTAGCAGCTGACCAGCACCGATCGTCTGGCACTCCCCAGTGAGATGAACCCAGTACCTCAGTTGAAAATGCCGAAATCACCGGTCTTCTGTGTCGCTCATGCTGGGAGTTGGAGACTGGAGCTGTTCCTATTCGGCCATCTTGCTCCGTCCCCCAATCATCCCATTCTTTTCTAATCAATGCCATCATTTTAAAAGTAGATGCCCTTTGAAACTTGAAATTCAACATGGGTTGTGATTCAGACAGTCAGGGAATGAGATTCTGGGTTTAATTTTCAGTACTCTCACCCTTGCAGCTACAAGAGATAAGTGTCTTCATCAGGGAACACATAGAAGTTTTCAGGTCATTTTTATGGTACTTCACCTGGGAATTCTAATCCCAAAGCTTATCCTTTTCTTCCTCACTTTGTCCAGTGAGATTAGAAGCAACCAGCCAATATTATTATCTGTGCTACTACAGAAAAAAAAAAAACCATTTAAAATTATTATATACACAATCATTCCACTTTGTGATATTTATAAGTGGTTGATTAGGAGCATTTGATGCTAGTATTATTGTTTTCCAAATAATTTTATGGGCTGTAAGTGCAATTTTGTTTTATGCATACATTGCACAGCAGTGTAGCCAGTGCTTTTAGGATATCCATCACCCAAATAATGTATATTGTGCCCATTAAGTAATTTATTCATCATCCACACCCCTCCTACTTGCTCACCCTTCCAAGACTCCATTGTCTCATGCATGCATATACATTACCTATCTCCCAATTATGAGTGAGAACATGTGATATTTATCTTTCTATGTCTGACTTGTTTTACTTAAGATCATGGCTTTCAGTTCCATCAATGTTACTGCAAAAACATTATTTTATTCTTTTTTATGGCTAGATATTTCATTGTGTATATACACCACATTTTCTTTATTATATTATTCATTGATAGACACAGGTTGATTCCACATTTTTGTTACTGTGAATGGTCTGCAATAAACACATGAGTGCTGGTGTCTTTCTGATATAATGACTTTTTTTTCCTTTGGATAGATACATAGTAGTGGACTGTTAGATCAAATGGAAGTTATATTTTAGCACTTTGAAAAATCTGCTTACTATTTTCCTAGAAGTTGTACTAATTTACATTCCCATGAACAGTGTATGAATTCCCTTATCTCTGCATCCTCACTAACATCTGTAATTTTTTTACTTTTTCATAATAGCCATTCTGACTGGGGTAATATGAGATCTCATTGTACCTTTAATTTGGATTACTAATGATTAGTACAGTTGAGCGTTTTTTCATATACACATTGACCATTTGTATGTCTTCCTTTGTAAAAAAAAAAATGTCTATTTCTCTCTTTTGCTCACCTTTTTAAGAAACTATTTTGAAGTTTTGTGGTTAAGTTCCTTGTATATTCTAGATATTAGACCCTTGATGGATGCATATTTTGTAAATAGTTTCTCCCATTCTGTAGGTTTTCTGTTCACTCTGTTGGTTAATTTTGTTGCTGTGCATAAGCTTTTTGTTTAATTAAGTCACATTTGTCTATTTTTACTTTGTTGCTCTTGCTTTTTAGGTCCTAGTCATTAATTCTTTGCCTAGACCAATGTCCAAAAGCATTTTCCATAGATTTTATTCCAGTATACACTTACAGTTTCAAGTCTTAAAAATTTCTTTATCTATTTTGAGTTGATACTATATACGGTGAAAGGCAGGGATCCAGTTTTATTCTTTTGCACATGGCTGGCCAGTTATCCCAGCACCATTTATTGGATAGAGATTCCTTTCTCCATTACTTATTATTGTCAACTTTGTCAAAGATCAGAGGGTTGTAGGTGTGCGGCTTTATTCCCAGATTATCTATTTTGTTCTATTTGCCTATGAATCTATTTTTATACCAGTACCAATGCTGTTTTGGTTACCACATTCCTATAGTATAATTTGAAGTCTTGTAGTACGGTATGTTTTGGTTACTGTAGTCTCGTAGGATAAAAGTTTTGTAGTATAATTTGAAATCAGGTAATGTTATGTCTTCAGCTCTGTTCTTTTTGCTTAAGATTGCTTTGGCCATACAGGTTTTTTGTTTTGTTTTGTTTTGTTTCATATATAATTTTGGACATTTTTTTCTAACTCTGTAAAACTGATACTGATATTTTGATAGAGATTGCATTGAATCTTTAGATGGCTTTGGGTAATGTGGTTATTTTAGCTATGTTAATTCTTTTATTCCATGAGCATGAGATATTTTTCTATCTGTTTGTGTCATCTACAATTTATTTTATCAATGTTTTGTAGTTCTCCTTGTAGAGATATTTTACTTCCTTAGTTGCATGTATTCCTAGTTATTTCATATATTTGTAGCTATTGTGAATGGACTTGCCGTCTTTCTTTTGTTCTGAGCTAGATCATTATTGGTGTATAAACACACTACTCATTTTTGTACATTGATATTTTATTTTGCAACTTTACTGAATTCATTTATAAAATCTAAGAGATTTTTGATATAGTCTTTAAGTTTTTGTAGATATAGGATCATACCATCAGGGAACAGGGTTGATTTGACTTCCTGATTTCCAATTAGAATGCTTTTTTCCCCCTCTCTTCCCTGTTAGTTCTGGCTAGGACTTCCAGTATTATGTTGAATAGTAGTGGTGAAAGTGGGAATTCTTGTGCTGTTCCAGTTGTCAGGGAAAATGCTTTCAACTTTTCCCCATTTAGTATGATGTTGACTCTGGGTTAGTAGTATATGACCTTTATTATTTTGAGATATGTTTCTCCTATACTTAGTTTGTTGAGAGTTTTCATTATGAAGGGATGCTGAATTATATCAAATGCCTTTTATTCACCGACTGAGATAATTATACGATTTTTATCCTTCATTATGTTGATGTGATGTGTCACATGTATTTATTTGTGTATGTTGAAACATGCTTGCATCCCTAATATAGAACACTCTTGATTATGGTATATAATCTTTTAAATGTGGTGTTGGAGTCTGTTTCTTAGGATTTTGTTAAAACCTTTTGTTTCTTAAGACCTTTGAATTAATCCAATCTGACAAAGACAAAGAATAAAGAATAAAAGAAATGAACAAAGGCTCCAAGAAAATTAGAATTACGTAAAATGACCAAACAAAAAAATAATTTGTGTTCCCAAGGAAGAAGAGAAATCTAGAAGTCTAGAAACTTATTTTAGGGAATGATTGAGGAAAATTTCCCTGGACTTGCTAGAGATCTAGACATTCAAATTAAAGAAGTTCAAAAAAACCCTAGGAAATTTATCACAAAGAGATTATCACCTAAGCACAAAGTCGTCAGGTTATCTAAAGTCAAGATAGGGAAAAAATTTTAAGAGCTGTGAGGCTAAAGCATTAGGTAACCTATAAAAGAAAACCCGTCAGATTAACTGTAGATTTCTCAGCAGAAACCCTACAAGTCAGAAAGGATTAGGGTTCTATCTTTAGCCTCATTATACAAAATAATTATTACACAAGAATTTTGTACCCAGTGAAGCTAAGTTTCATAAATGAAGAAGAAATAATGTTGTTTTCAGACAAACAAATGCTGAGAGAATTCACCACTATCAAGCCAGCATTACAAGAAATGACAAAGGAGTTCTAAATCTTGAAACAAAAGCTCAAAATACACCAAAATAGAACTTAGTTCAAGCATAAATCTCACAGGGCCTATAAAACAATAACACAATGAAAATAAAGCAAAGTATTCAGGCAACAGCTAGCACAACGAATGGGATAGTATCTCACATCTCAATCCTAACGCTGAATGTATTAGGTTGCTGCAAAATTAATTGCAGTTTCTGCCATTACTAATGGCAAAAAAAAAAAAAAAAACCCTGCAATTTATTTTGGACCAACCAAATAAATGGCCTAAGTGCTTCACTTAAAAGACAAAGAATGGCAAAATGGAAAAAAAAATCCACCAATCAATTATCTGCTGTCCTCAAGAGACTCACCTAACACATAAAGACACACATAAACTTAAGGTGAGGGGGTAGAAAAAGATATCTTATGCAAAGGAAAACCAAAAATTAGCAGGAATAGCTCTTCATATATCAGACAAAACAAATTTTAATGCAACAACAGTTAAATAAAAAAGACAAAGAGAGACATTATATAAAAATAAAAGGACAAGTCCAACAGGAAAATATCACAATCCCAAATATACATGCACCTAACACTAGAGCTCCCAAATTTATAAAACAATTATTAGTAGACATACTAAATAAGATAGCAACACAATAATAATTGGGGAATTCAATACTCCACTGACAGCAATAGACAGGTCATCAAGACATAATGTCAAGAAAGAAACAATGGGCTTAAACTTTAACCTAGAAAAAACAAACTTAACAGGTATTTACAGAACATTCTACCCAACAACTGCAGAATATGCATTCTTTTCATCAGCACATAGAACAATCTTCAAGATAGACTATATGATAGGCCACAAAAGAAGACTCAGTAAATTTAAGAAAATTAAAATTATATCAAGTACTCTCTCAGACCAGAGTGAAATAAAATTGGAAATTAACTCCAAAAAATCTTCAAAACTATACAAATACCTGATAATTAAATAGTCTACTTCTGAATGATTATTGCATCAACAATGAAATCAAGATGGAAATTTAAAAGTTCTTTGAAATGAAAAATAATAGTGAAACAACCTATCAAAACCTCTGAGATATAGCTAAAGTGGTACTAAGAGGAAAGTTTATAGCATTAAATGTCTACATCAAAAAGTCTAAAAGAGAAAAAGGAAACAATCTAAACTCACACATCAAGGAACTAGGGAAACAAGAGAAAAAAAAAATCCAAACCCAGCAGAAGAAAAGAAATAACAAAGATCAGATCAGAACTAGAAGAAATTGAAATGAAAAAATTACAAAACATAAATGAAATAAAAAGCTGGTTCTTTGTCATGAAGTCTTTGTCCATTCCTATGTCCTGAATGATATTGCCCAGGTTTTCTTCTAGGGTTTTTATGGTTTTAGGTCTTACATTTAAGTCTTTAATCCATCTGGAGTTAATTTTTGTATACAGTGTAAGGAAGGGGTCCAGTTTCAGTTTTCTGCATATGGCTAGCCAGTTTTTCCAAAACCACTTATTAAATAGGGAATCCTTTCCCTATTGTGTGTTTTTGGCAAGTTTGTCAAAGATCAGAAGGTTGTAGATGTGTGGCATTATTTTTAAGGCCCCCGTTCTGTTCCATTGCTCTATATATCTGTTCTGGTACCAGTACCATGCTGTTTTGGTTACTGTAAACTTGTAGTATAGTTTGGAGTCAGGTAGCGAGTAGGAGTGGGCAAAGACTTCATGACTAAAACACCAAAAGCTATGGCAACAAAAGCCAAAATTGACAAATGGGATCTAAGTAAACTAAAGAGCTTCTGCACAGCAAAAACAAAACAAAACAAAACAAATACCTATCATCAGAGTGAACAGGCAACCTACAGAATGGGAGAAACTATTTGCAATCTACCCATCTGACAAATGGCTAATATCTAGAATCTACAAATAACTTAATCAAATTTACAAAAATATATACAACCCCATCAAAAAGTGGGTGACGGATATGAAAAGATACTTCTCAAAAGAAGACATTTATGTGGCCAACAAATGTAAGAAAAAAAGCTCATTGTCACTGGTCATTAGTCAAATGCAAATCAAAACCACAATGAGATACCATCTCATGCCAGTTAGAATGTCAATCATTAAAAAGTCAGGAAACAACAGATGCTGGAGAAGATGTGGAGAAACAGGAATGGTTTCACACTGTTTGTGGAAGTGTAAATTAGTTCAACCATTGTGGAAGACAGTGTGGCAATTCCTCAAGGATCTAGAACTAGAAATACCATTTGACCCAGCTACCCCATTACGGGGGATATACCCAAAGGATTATAAGTCATGCTGCTATAAAGACACATGCACATGTATTTTTATTGCAGCACTATTCACAATAGCAAAGACTTGGAATCAACCCAAATGTCCATCAGTGACAGACTGGATTAAGAAAATGTGGCACATATACACCATGGAATACTATGCAGCCATAAAAAAGGATGAGTTCGTGTCCTTTGTAGGGACATGGATGCAGCTGGAAACCATCATTCTCAGCAAACTATTGCAAGAACAGAAAACCAAATACCACACGTTCTCACTCATAGGTGTCAATTGAAAAATGAGATCACTTGGACACAGGAAGGGGATCATCACACTCCAGGTCCTATTGGGAGGGGCAGGGGAAGGGATAGCATTAGGAGATATACCTAATGTAAATGACGAGTTAATGGGTGCAGCACACCAACATGGCACAAGTATACATATGTACCAAACCTGCACATTGTGCACATGTACCCTAGAACTTAAAGTATAAAAAAAAAAGTCAGGAAACAACAGATGCTGGAGAAGATGTGGAGAAACAGGAGTGGTTTCACACTGTTGGTGGAAGTGTAAACTAGTTCAACCATTGTGGAAGACAGTGTGGAAATTCCTCAAGGATCTAGAACCAGAAATATCATTTGACCCAGCAATCCCATTACTGGGCAAATACCCAAAGGATTATAAATCATTCTACTATAAAGACACATGCACATGTAAGTTTATTGCAGCACTATTCAAAATAACAAAGACTTGCAACCAACCCAAATGCCCATCAATGATAGACTGGATAAAGAAAATGTGGAAAATATATGCCATGGAATACTATGCAACCATAAAAAAGGATAAATTCATGTCTTTTGCAGGGGCATGAATGAAGCTGGAAACCGTCATTCTCAGAAAACTAACACGGTAACCAAAAACCAAACACCGCATGTTCTCACTCATAAGTAGGAGTTGAACAATGAGAACACATGGGCACAGTGAGGGGAACATCACACACTGGGGCCTGCTGGGGGGTGGGGGGCTAGGGGAGGGATAGTATTAGGAGAAATACCTAATGTAGATGATGGGTTGATGGGTACAGCAAACCACCATGACACTTGTATACCTATGTAGCAAACCTGCACTTTCTGCACATGTATCTCAGAACTAAAAGTATAATTTTTAAAAAGCAGGTTATTTGAAAATATAAACAAAGTTGATGGACCATTTGCGAGATTAATCAAGTAAAGAGAGAAGATCCGAATAAGCTCAATTAGAAACAAAATGGGAGATACTACAACTAACACCACAGAAATCCAAAACGATCATTCAAAGCTACTATGAACACCCTTATGTGCACAAACTGAAAAATATAGAGGAGATGGATAAATTCCTGGAAATATACAATCCTCCTAGATTAAACCTGGAATAAACTCTGAACAGATTAATAACAAGTAGCAAGATTGAAACAGTAATAAAAAAATTGTCAACATAAAAGTCCAGAACCAGATGGATTCACAGCTGAATTCTATCAGACATTCAAAGAAGAATTGGTACCAATCCTACTGAAACTGTTCCATTAGCTGGAGAAAGAGGAAAGTTTCCCTAAATCATTCTATAAAGCCAATATCACCCTAATACCCAAATCAGAAAAGGACGTAACAAAAAAAGAAAACCACAGACCAATATACCCAGTGAACATAGATGCAAAAATCCTCAACAAAATACTAGCTAAATAAATCCAACAACATGTCAAAAAGATAATACACAATAATCAAGTGGGTTTCATCCCACAGATGCAGGGATGGTTTAACATACACCACACACAAGTTATTAAATGTGATACACCACATAAACAGAAATAAAAATCCTATGATCATCTCAATAGATGCAGAAAAACATTTGACAAAATACATCATTGCTTTATGATTAAACTCCTCTGCAAAATCAGCAGAGAAGGAACATACCTTAAAGTAATAAAAGCCATCTATGGCAAACTAATAGCCAACATTACACTGAATGGGGAAAAGTTAAAAGCATTCCCTCTGAGAACTGGAACAAGACAAGGATGCCCATTTTCACCACTTCTATTGAACATAGTACTGGAAGTCCTTAGCCAGAGCAATTAGACAAGAGAAAGAAATAGAGGGCATCCAAATCAGTAAAGAGGAAGTCAAATAGTCACTGTTTGCTTATAATATGATCATATACCTAGAAAACCATAAAGACTCATCCAAAAGTCTCCTAGATTTGATAAATTAATTCAGTAAAATTTCAGGATACAAAATCAATGTACATAAATCAATAGCAGTGCTATACACCAACAGCAACCAAGCTGAGAATCAAATCAAAAACTGATCCCCTTTTACAAACTTGCAAAAAAATAAAATAAAATACTTAATAAAACACCTAATGAAAGAGGTAAAAGATCTCTATAAGGAAACCTACAAAACACTACTGCAAGAAATCATAGATAAACAAATTGAAACATATCCCATGCTCATGGATGGGTAGAATCAATATTGTGAAAATGACCATACTGTCAAAAGCAATCTATAAATTCAATGCAATTTCCATTAAAATACCATCATTATTCTTCACAGAACTAGAAAACAAAATCTTAAAATTTATATGGAGACAAAAAAGAGCTGCATGACCAAAACAAGACTAAGTAAAAAGAACAAATTGGGAAGCATCTCATTACTCGAATTTAAACAATACTACAAGGTCATAGTTACTAAAACAGCATGGTACTTGTTTAAAAATAGGCACATGGATCAATGGAACAGTATAGAGAACCAAAAAATAAAGCCAAATACTTACAGTCAATGGATCTTTGAAAAGGCAAAGAAAAACATAAAGTGGGGAACAGATACCCTATTCAACAAATGGTGCTGGGATAATTGGCAAGCCACATGTCGAAGAATGAAACTGAATTCTCATCTCTCACCTTATACAAAAATCAACTCACAATGGATCAAAGACTTAAATCTAAGACTGGAAACCATAAAAATGCTAGAAGTATTAACATCAGAAAAACTTTTCCAGACATTGCCTGAGGCATAGAGTTTATGACCAAGAACCCAAAAGCAAATGCAACAAAAACAAAAATAAATAGATGGGACTTAATTAAACTAAAAATCTTCTGCACAGCAAAAAAAATAATCAGCAGAGTAAATAGACAACCCATAGAGTGGGAGAAAATATTCTCAAACTGTGCATCTGACAAAGGACTAATATCTATAATCTACAAGGAACTGAAACAAATTAAGAAGAAAAACACAAATAATATCATCAAAAAGTAGGCTAAGAGCATGAATAGACAGTTCTCAAAAGAAGGTATACACATGGCCAACAAATGTCTTAAGAAATGCTCAACATCACTAATTATCAGGGACATGCTAGACAAAACCACAATGCAATACCACCTTACTCCACAAAAATAGCCCATAATAAAAGAAAAATAAAAAAAAATTTGTGTGTTGGTGTGGATGTGGTGAAAAGGGAACACTTTTACAATGATAGTGTGAAAGTAAGCTAGTACAACCCCTGTGGAAAACAGTATGGAGACTCACTAAAAAACTAAAAAGAGAACTTCCATTTAATCCAGCAATCCGACTACTGGGTATCTACCCAGAGGAGGGGGAAAAGGCATTATATGAAATAGACACTGACAAAAGCATGTTTATAGCAGCACAATTCACAATTGGGAAAGTATGGAACCAGCCTAAATGCCCATCAACCAATCAGTGGATAAATAAAATGTGTAAAATACACACACACACACACCATGAAATACTACTCAGCTATAAAAAGAAATGAAATAATGGCATTTGCAGCAACCTGAATGGAGTTGGAGACCATTATTCTAAGTGAAGTAACTCAGGAATAAAAAACCAAACATATATTCTCACTTATAAGTGGGAGCTAAGCTATGAGGATGCAAAAACATAATGAGGATGCAAAAACATAAGACTGATATAATGGACTCTGGGAACTCAAGGGGAGGGGTATGAGGAAAAAAGACTACACATTGGGTACAGTGTACACTGCTCGGGTGATGGGTGCACCAAAATTTTAGGAATCACCAGTAAAGAATTTGTTTATGTAACCAAACATTACCTGTTTCCCCAACCCTATTGAAATAATAATAATAAGAAAGAAGTTCTGGAAAAAATTTTTTGTGTCTTTGTTCATCAAGAAGTTTGCTCTGTAGTTTTCTTTGATTTTTTCATTCTTGTCTGATATTGGTATCACAGTAATACCAGTCTCATAGAATCAGTTAGAGAAATTTCTCTCCTTCTTAGTTTTTTGAAACAGTTTCAGGAAGATTAATATTAGTTCTTCTTGATATGGTTGTTAGAATTCAGCTGTGAATATATCTAATCCTGGGCTTTCCTTTATTGAACAATGTTTTTCTTACTGATTCATTCTTGCTATTTATTATCAGTATGTTCAAGTTTTCTACTTCTTTCTGGTTCAGTTTTGGGAGGTTTCATGTTTCCAGCAATTTCGTCATTTTCTCTGGGTCTTCTAGCTTCAGTGTGTAGTTGTGCAGAATAGTCTTTGATGGCCTTTTGTATTTCTGTGGTATCAGTCGTAATGTCTCCTTTTTCATTTCTGATTTTGTTTGTTTAGATTTTTTCTTTTCTTGGTTAGTCTAGCTATTGGTTTATAAATTCTTTACCTTTTTAAAGAAGCAAGTTTTTGTATTATTCATCCTTTGTAAATTTTTGGTCTCAATTTTATTTAGATCTGTTCTGGCCTTTGTTATATCCTTTCTTCTGCTAACTTTGGGATTTGTTTGTTTTTGTTTTACTAGTTCCTTGAGGTGTGACATTAGGTTAATTTGTAATCTTTCTACTCTTTTGATGTTGAATTTAATGCTATAAAGTTGCTTTTTACCACTGCTTTTGCTGTATCTCACAAGTTTTGGTATGTTGTGCCTGCATTTTTATTTGTTTAATTAAAATTTTGTAAATTTCTTTCTTAATTTTCTTGTTAACTCAATGATTGCTCAGGAGCAGGTTAATTTCCATGTATTTTTATAGTTTCTTAAATTTCTGTAAATATTGATTTCTAGTTTTATTCCACTGTGATCTGAGAAGATACTTGATGTGATTTTGATTTTATAAAATTTGTTGACTGGTTTTTATTATCTAACATATGGTTTGTCCTGAAGACTGTTTATAAGCTGATGAAAAGAATGTATATTCTACCTTTGTTAGTAATAATATTTTGTAAATATTTGTTAGGTCTATTTGGTCTAAAGTCCAGTTAAAGTCCAAAGTTGCTTTATTGATTTTCTGTCCCAATGATCTGTCTAATAATGTGAGTGGTGTGTTTAGATCCCCCACTATTATTATATCACCATCTGTCTATCTCTTTAGGTCCAATAATATTTGTTTTATGAATCTGGATACTCTGTTCTTAGGTGCATATATATTTATAATTATTCTATCCCAATGAATAATCAATCCCTTTATCATTATATAATGTCTTTCTTTGACATTTTTTCTGTTTTTTTGTTTTTTTGTTTGTTTGTTTGTTTAAAGTCTGTTTTATCTTATATAAGTATAGCTACTCTTGCTTAATTTTGGTTTCTGTTTATGTGAATATCTTTTTTCACCCTTCATTTTAAGTCTCCATTTGCCTTTATAGGTAATATGAGCTTCTGCAAGCAGCATATATTTGAATCTTTTAAAAATCAGTTACAACAATCTATATCTTTTAAGTGGAGCTTTTAATCCTTTTAGGTTTAAGATTATGATTGATATGCAAGTTTTGCTTCTGTCATATTGTTAATTCTTTTCTAGTTGTTTTATAAATTATTTGTTTCTTTGTCTATTAGTCTTTGTGATTTGATTAAATTCTACACTGTTGCCACTTGATTCCTTTCTCCTTCTCCTTTCTGTGATTCGTTACTATGCATTTTATAGTTTAACATGTTTTCATGATGGTGAATATTACATTTTCATCTCCAAGTTTAAGACTCCTTTGAGCATTTCTTGTTGAATGAGTCTTGTGGTGATAAAGTCCCTCAGCATTTACTTGTCTGGAAAATTGTTATTTCTCATTCATTTATGAAGCTTAATTTTGCTGTGTCCATAACTCTTATCTAGCAGTTTCTTCTTCCAGCACTTTGAGTATGTCATTCTATTCTCTTCTGGCCTGTAAGGCTTGAGAAGTTCACTGTTAGTCTGATGGTGTTTCCTTTACAGGTGACTAGAGGCTTTTCTCTTGCTGATTTTAGAATTCTTTCTTTTACTTTGACTTTAGACAGTCTGATAATAATATGCCATGGTGAAGTACTTTTTACAATGTCTTTATCTAAGGATCACTTATATTACAGGATATCTGAATCTCTTGCTAGACTTAGAAAGTTTTATCAATTATTTTGTTAAATAGGTTTACTAAACATTTTGATCTTTATTCCCTACCATGAATACCAATATTCTTGTTTGGTCATGTTATGCAGTTCCAAATGTCTTGAACTTTGTTCATTCTTTTAAAATCTTTTTTTCTATAATTTGTCTGGGCAGATTATTTTAAAAGATCCATCTTCAATTCTGAGATTCTTTCTTCTTCTTGGTCTAGTGTATTGTTGAAGTTTTCAAAAGTATTTTGTAATTCCTTTAATTCCAGAATTTCTGACTGACTTTTAAAAATATATATATCTTGGTAAATTTCTCATTAATGTCCTGAATTTATTTTCTGCTTTAGTTTTATTTTTTTCAGGTTTCTCTTGCATCTCATTGAGCTTCTTTAAAATTAATAGTTTGAATTTTATACCTGAAATTTTGATTATTTCTTTTTGGTAAGGATCTATTACTCGAGAATTATTGCTTTCTTCTGAGGGTGTCATATTACTTTGCTTTTTTGTTTCCTCTGTCCTTACATCAATTTCTGCACATCTGAAGCAACAGTAGCTTCTTCTTATTTTCTTTTGTTTGAGGGAAATTTTTCTTGAAGATGTGGCTATGATGTTGGTAGGGTAGGGCCATTTGGCTTTACTTCTGGGTCCATGTAATGGTGAAGACTGTGTATGATTTCCTTGGCTATAAACAGCCTTAGTAGTATCTGTCTATTCCTCTGTGTGGTATTGTGAGGTTATTGGTAGAAACTGGTGAATTTGTGCTGGAGACTGGAATGCTTGATGGGTTCTTTTTCAAGTTTCAGTGGTAGTAAGGGTAAACTAAGCATGTGTATCCTTGGGATCTGGTACAGCATATAGTGGCAATTCTGTTGGTTCCAGACAGGGAAATTCTTATTCCTTTGGGTGGCTTTCTCAGATGTCAGTTGTAGTAGCAGCTACCAGATAGGTGAGTGGGATTTTAAGCTCTTGGGCATCCATGACAATGTGGGTAATGGCAGTAGCAGTTGTAGTGAGATACTTTCCCAGTTCTCAACTGCTGTGCTTTTGTGTTGGGAGTGTTTGAAATGGGCTATGTGGGCCAGCCTCTAAGCCAGTAGATGGTGCTTGCAGGTACAAGCCAGCTGAGGTAGTAGCAGCAATATGTTTATGCTCAACCTCTGACCTGGATAAAGTGCTTTGGTTCCTCAGGCAGTGGGCTGGAGTGTGGAACCTCCGGAAGCCTCAATTTTGCACCCTGTCTCGGTAGTTGGGGAAAAGCTGGCTGGAGCTGGACCAGGCAAACCTGTGCTCAGCTTCCCAAGCCCCAACGAATGGTGATAGCATACTCCAGCTATGATGGGGATGGTAGGAAAGTCCTCAGTTCCCTAGTGAAATGCTTGGGTTAGGGGTAACCCTAACCCTGTCAAAGTTGTGGGAAGCATGTTGAACCACTGGTTCTTGCAGTTGTAGCCTTGGCCAGTGAGTGTAGAACCCATATCTCCTCCACACCCCAGTCCAGGTGGGGCTCCCTGCCCTGTCCTGGCTCTCACAGCCCACACTGTAGTTCAGTCAGTGTAGATAGTTCACATCTAGCTTATAACTCAGCCCTGGGCCATAGAAGCACCCATCTAGCTCAGAACCTACCCTTTGCAGCAACTCTTGTCCTGCTCAGGACCCAGGGAGGTTGTCTGGCTCCAGCACTGGCAGCTGAAGCCCTCTTTAGGCTGGCTTTTCAGTCCTGGTTGCAGGGGCCCAAGTTTCCCTAATGTTCAGGACTAGGGCCCCTCTTTCCTGGAGCATACCCAGATTGTTAAAAACTAGGATTGATAATAACATTTTATTGTAGCCACTTAAGTCTTAAGGAGAACATAGGACACAGAATATGCAAACTCCCTGGAGCAGTTCCTTCTCATAGTCTCCTGGCCATCTTCCAACTTAGATTCAGGGCTTGGGAGGATCAAGGTGCACTCCCATGGACTACATTGTATGACTTCCCCAGTGATAAGATAGACCACAGAAAGACATTTTCTTACACTCTTCTATACTGGGGATTTACTTCCAGATTCTGGCTGGTGTCAACCACACAAGCTGACTATCCTCCTTCACCTCTCCTAATTTTTGAGTTTCTCCTTGCATTTCTACTGAACTCTCATGCACTCTCTTGAATAATTCACTCAAAATGTGTCTTCCTACACCCTATGCTGATTCCTTCAAGTGGATGAGGCATGTGTGAAATACTTCTAGGCAGCTATCTCAGAAAAAATAAACCACTTTAATGCTCATATTCCGTATGTCTCCATTCCTAGTTCCCATCATGCCTTATCAGTGCTCTCTTTACTACTGGAAATAATCATTAACACCTTTAAATGTAATCAGATTAGAGACACAACTTCAGAAACTCCAGAACCAATCCAGAAAACTCACCCTTAAAATTATGTTTTCTAGTACCACACTCAATATCAAAATTTTTCTTAATATACTTGAGCTGTGTACTAGTCCATTTTCACCCTGCTAATAAAGACATTATAATAATATAATAAATATCACAATACTGTAATAAAGACAGGGAAGATAAATAGGTTTAATGGACTTATAGCTGCACACGACTGGGGAGGCCTCACAATCATGGTGGAAGGTGAAAGGCACTTCTCACATGGCAGTGGCAAGACAGAATGAGAATCAAGCAAAAGGGAAAACCTCTAATTAAACCATCAGATCAAATACAGTCATTACAAATGGGAGAAACTGGCCAAAACAAAGGGGCTACCAGCCCTATGCAAGACCAAAATCCAGTGGAGCAGTCAAATCGTAAAACTCCAAAATGATCTCCTTTGACTCCAGATCTGATGCAAGCAGTGGGTTCTCATGGTCTTGGGAAGCTTCCCACCGTGGCTTTGCAGGGTACATTCTCCTTCCCAACTGCCTTCACAGGCTGTCATTGAATATCTGTGGCTTTCCAGGAGCATGGTACAAGCTGTCAGTGGATTTATCATTCTGGGGTCTAGAGGATGGTGGCTCTCTTCTCACAGCTCCACTAGGCAGTGCCCTAGTAGGGACTCTGTGTGGGGGCTCTGACCCCACATTTCCCTTCCACACTGCCTGAGTGGAGGTTCTCCATGAAGGCCCCACCCCTGCAGCAAACTTCTGCCTAGGCATCCAGGTGTTTCAATACATCTTTTGAAATCTAGGCAGAGGTTACAAAACCCCAGTTCTTGACTTACATGCACTCACAGGCTCAATACCATGTAGAAGCTGCCAAGGCTTGGGGATTGCACCTTCTGAAGCTATGGCCTGAGCTGTTCCTTGGTCCCTTTTAGTCATGACTGGAGAGGCTGGGATGCAGGGCACAAAGTCCTTAGACTGCACTCAGCACAGGGACCAGAGGCCTAGCCCCCTTAACCATTTTTCCATCCTGGGCCTCCGGGCCTGTGATGGGAGTGCTGCCATGAAGACCTCTGACATGCCCTGGAGAAATTTCTTCCATTGCCTTGGGGATTAATATTCAGCCCCTTGTTACTTATGCAGATTTCTGCAGCAGGCTTGAATTTCTCCTCAGAAAATGGGATTTTATTTTTATCACATTGTCAGGCTGTAAATTTTCAGAATGTTTATGCTCTGCTTCCCTTATAAAACCCAATGTCTTTAACAGCACCCACCTCACCTCTTGAATGCTTTGCTGCTTAGACATTTCTTCTGCCGGATAACCTAAATCATATCTCTCAAGTTCAAAGTTTCACAAATCTCTAGGGCAGGGGCAAAATTCTGCCAGCCTCTTTGCTAAAACACAACAGGAATCCTCTTTGCTCCAGTTTCCAACGAGTTCCTCATTTCCATCTGAGACCACCTTAGCCTGGACTTTATTGTTCATGTCACTATCAGCATTTTTGTCAAAGCCATTCAACAGGTCTCTAGGGAGTTTCCAACTTTCCCACATTTTCCTGCCTTTTCTGAGCCCTCCAGACTGTTCCAACCTCTGCCTGTTACCCAGTTTTGAAGTCACTTCCACTTTTGGGTATTTTTTCACCAGCGCCCTACCCTACTTGTACCAATTTACTGTATTAGTCCATTTTCATGTTGCTGATAAAGACATACCCAAGCTAAGAAGAAAAATAGGTTTAATGAACTTACAGTTGCAATTGACTGGGGAGGCCTCACAATTGTGGCGGAAAGAGAAATGCACTTCTTACATGATTGTGGCAAGAGAGAATGAAAGCCAAGCAAAAGAGGAAATCCTTGTCAAACCATCAGCTATCAAGAACAGTATGGGAAAAACCGCCCCCATAATTCAATTATCTCCCACCCGGTCCCTCCCACAACACATAGGAATTATGGGAGTACAATTCAAGATGAGATTTGGGTGGGGACACAGAGCCAAACCATATCAGGGTGCTATAACAAAATACCACAGACTGAGTCACTTAAACAACAGAATATATTTTCTCACAGTTTTGGAGACTGAAAGTTTAAAATTAGCATGCCATCATGTTTGGAGGGTTCTCTTTCTGTCTTGCAGATGGCTTCTTTCTTGCTATATACTCACATGACCTTTTCTCATTGTGAATGTGTGAAGAGAGAGACAGAGGTATCTTTTTTTTTCTTACAAGATTACTATCCTATCAGATTAAGACTTCACCTTTATGACATCATTTAACCTTAATTACCTCAAAAAGTTTCCAAATATCATTACATTGGGGTTTGAGGATTGAATATATGAATTTTGGGTGTGAAGGAAGGTTGTAATTCAGTCCATAAGAATAGATAACAGCATATACAATGAGGCATAGTTTTGCTTTTTTCTAGGAGATAGAAAAAGTGTCATTTCAAATCTGTTATTCACAAATGTTTCAAGCTGTTAGGACATCAGAAATAGTTGGAGTAGAAGATTTTTTTTTGTAATTTTTTTGTAATCACTTCCATGTACATTTTTGTTATATGAATGTAAATAGGTGAAGGAAGGCTATAGCTGGAAATATCAGGGCTTCACAACAGTTTGATGGTTCCAATTTTTCAGGCAAATGGGTTTGTGCCAACTGTATTCTGTACACATTGGTGTATTGAGCTTAGGTTTCCTTTTGGAGAGGAAAGGAATCAAGAATGAGATGCCTTTTTTAAAAGAAGTTCAAAGTTATTTCAGTATATCTTATGCACTAACATGGCCTCTACTGATGTCATGGAGAAGCAACAACAGCTCAACTACCCACTTCCTCTCCCAATCAGGGATACTCCTTTTTACTGAGGAAAACTTTGAAATGTGACTCCGGCTGCACTGGAGATGTTTACTTAAGGAAAGAGAAGACTGGTTCCTTGTATGGAATGTTCCACTAGCTGGGTTTCTGCTGATTGCTCCTGGCTCCATGGAGGTGGCAAAACAGAAATATGTGTTTGGGCCCAGGTCTACTTTGACACACATCAGATATCGGTGAGTGTAACACTGGAGAAAGGAAGAGCCTTCCTTTTTCCCCCTCTTATATCCTTATCAGGTGGCTTGTGCATAGATCACTTCAGAACTACTTAAGTGGACAGAAGTCTGCATGAGACTATTCAGACATCTGTTCTCATGCAGACCAACTGATAAATAATGTAGCAACAACAGCTGCAGAGAATGGGCTAGCAGACTTATCAGATTTTCCAGTATTTTCTTTCACTGGAAAATTATAACCAGGTGTGATCTCTTGGATTGCTTAAAGCTCTCGGGATTTGGGGCTTATAGGAAAGCAGGACCAAGTGAGTAAAGAAAGAAAAATGTCTAGTACACCAGATGGGAGTTTAGGGTCAAAATATTTTAAACATTTAAATAAAGGTATGACACAGTGATAAAGAACATATCTGATAGATAATAAACAAAAAAGAGAAAGAAATATGAATACAGACATATAGATAAAAATAAAGTGTATCCATTTATATGTACTGTGTGTGTGTGTATATATATATAATAATTTTACTCCATGCTATTAGTGGTGATTATAGCTATTTTTTGTCTGTATAGTTAAATTTTTCAAGAATAAGTATTGATTCTATAATAAGAAATATATATCAATTATTTTTAAATTTAGATAGAATTATCTTATTCCAAAAAAGTGTTCCAAAAGAAAGAATTTTTTTTGAAAGTGCTAACCCTTTGTAGGTATTTGTATGGAGTGAGCTAACTAATCTCTGGGCCACTGGTCTTCTGCAGGTGAAATAATTATTTTTAGTGATAATTTATGAATTTCTGTTATTTTGTATAAATTATCACTGCTGTTATAGTTTATGTAAGAATTAACAAAATAAGTGTTCTATTATCCTTATGGCCTCAACCCTTAATGCTTTCTTGCCTGAGACATCTCATTTGTTAACTCAACTTGTCAAGTTTGGAGTTTTCTCTTGTTGATATGTGAGGACATCAGACAGTTTCCCAGCCTCAGATTCCTGTGGGGGAACAAAAGAAAGAAAAAAAGTCAAAACAGAATTTGCTTACTTTCAGATTTTCTTCTGATTTTGATGCATGCCTCAAAGAATCAGAAAAAAAGTATATTTTATAAAATAACCTATTTAGTAGATCTGATTTAGGGCTATAAAATGTGGAAATAATTAATATTTACTTTTCCATAATAATAATACACATTACTTCTGCAAGATGCAAGAGATAAGTTTCTCTGGTAACCCTATATAATCTCATTTCAAAGAGCTAAAGTTCATATCAACATGCTTGTTCCTTAAAGGAAACACTTAAGATATCTGCCTTGCTTTGTGTACAGGGTAGAGGGGACAGCAGGGGAGAGTGGTGACTTTATGTAGTTCCATACAGTATGGAGTACAAGGAAAGGGCAGTGAAGAACAAGGGAGAAAGCCTCATCCATCTGCCTCCTATCTTTTCCTTCATAAGTGAAATATACCTACCGCCTTCCCAGAAGCACTTGTATTGCTGAGGTTATGGATGATGAAGTACTAACTTTAAGGTGAAGGTTGAAGGAGTGTGTAAGACTGTCTGAAATATCTGCTTAGTGGCCTAGGATTTATATTTAAAGTACCAAATCGCATAATTGATACTGCCCGATTCCTCTGTCAGAGCCAAATTTAAAGATTAGTCAGGACTCATCTATGCTTCAGTTTCCTTATTTGTAAAATAATAATCACTGAGTAATTTTTAGAATAAAATGAAACAATGCATATATAATATTTCTTAGCACATAATGCCCATCTAATAATACCTGTTGTTGTTGTTGTTATATGCTTCCCAGGCATTGTGTTCGGTGAGTTGAGAAAAGGTGGGGTCATGAAAAGGAAAGGATATTGCATAATACCTTGAAAAGTGGCCAAATGAGAAGAAAAACATTTTCATTTGTTATCTGAGAAGTTTACCCGAAATTTACATTTTCAAAGAGAAAAGCGGACAAGTACACCTTTGTACATACATTCCTAAAGCAAGAGTTCACACATTCTTGTACCATCCTCTCAACTGGCATTTCTTCTTAGTCCCAAGAAAAACCACTTGGAGGCTACTACTCAGGGTTCAACATTGGGCTTCTATAAAAGCAGAAGTCAGGCTTAACATCCCAATAACTAGAGAAGTAATTCTGTTCATTAAGGGAAATTCTAGGGGTGTAGTGTTATAATTAGTATAATAATTATTATTATGGTAGAGGAAATAGCATGAGCTGAATGTTGAAAGTTGAGCAGGTTTTCATCAGTTGAATGTGAAGCCCTGAGGAGGTGAGAATTATTGGAGGGGTGTTTAGGAAGACAGAGCTGTGTGAACAACAGCAGAGAGGCATGAAAGGGCATTAGGCTTTAAAAAGTATTAAGTCAGTTTTTGGTGCTTAAACATAGGGTTTGAAGAAGGGTGACAGAGAGAAAAAGTCCAGAAAGACTAGGAAGAATCACATCTCACAAGGTCTTCCAGACTCAAGGAAGGTTGGATTTTGCTTTCATAGCTAATGGGAAATTATGGCAGAATACTCAAGAGAGGAAGACTTGAACAGTATGGCAAGAAGCCAAGTGAGTAATAATCAGAGCTGAAACTAAGTAGTATCAGTAGAGATAAAATGGAGGATACAAATACAAGTGAAGGTAAGAATATATACTTAGAAGTAGTTTTAAAAAATTTTAAAAAGCACGGATTTCTTCCAATTAAAAATTTTATTTATATGAGATGTTTTACAAAATTATTTAAAACATGACATCATAGTTGGTTATACATTTAGTTATTTGTTTTTACTGAAAATAAAAGGATTACATGAAATTAAGACTTTTTCAGAAAGTGGTATGACAGGATTCTTGTCTATAATCCTGGAACCTGGCAGAGATGCTGAGCACCCAAAACATCAGTTCCAACTCAGAGATCAGTATTTAGACCTACCTCAGAGGAAGGTCCTAGATAACCTGTTATTATACAGGGCTGGTACAGAATGAAGTCTCAAATTTCTAAAATTAATATTCATACTTTAATGTAAGTAAACTTTAGGTAACTCAGTTTTAGGCACTCCTCTAATTTAGGAGCTTTAATAGTGCTGAGAAGGAGATATCTAGACCTGCAATTGGTTTAAAACAACTCTACACAATCATACAGATTCTGAAACAAATAGTGTTTACAGATATAGGGTAAAATTACCCCCATGGTGTATATTTTCAAAGTCACATTGCACTGCCCTGACAGGTTCCTTTCTTGGTACCAAACATGTAATTGACTGGGTCTCTTCGCCCCCCACCCAGACCCCATGTAGCAAAATTCCATTCTGGATACCATTTCCTATGCCAGTTAAGGGTTTGTTACAAGTTAAAGAGTTTTTTTTTTTTTAAAGCCACCTAGATATTTTAGGAAACAACCCAGAACGAAAGCATTAATAATAAAAATCAAATCAGTGTCCTGTATATCAAAGCACCACATCTAAAAAGTCAAGGATGTAAAAAGTGACCTTTACATTTTATAACAATACACAGTGTTTATTGATTTCAAAAAAGTATCAGAGAAAATAGCAACCTTTAAACATTCATTAAAATGAATAGAAAGATTTTTTTTTAAGAAAAAGTGCTTATTCAGAGTTTAGTGAACACACAAATATCATTGATTGCAATTCTATGTTACAGTACATTTTACTTTCTATAACTGTAAAAATAAGCTAAAACATAGGAGTATGATTTAATCTATATTTCTAGCCCTACTCAATATGTAATTATAGATTAGCTATAAATTTCCACTCAAGTGAAATGCAAGAGGAATATAATTTATAGCCTTTTTAAAGAAGTATATGCCTAAAGCCTGAATAATCCAGTATTAATCTATTATAATATACTCAACTTAGAAGTACTCATCTCTCTTACAATGTTGTCTTGTAAATGATGCAATGAGTTGAAAGACTGGTCCTGGTTCAAGAGGAAATCCTGATAAAAATGGATATAAAACCCCACTAAGAAACACAAGCATGTTTCAAAGAGAAATCTGAAACCCCAAATCATTATTCACAATCTATTATTAATTACAATTTGAGATATATCACCAGTTACTTCTAGGTTGTAAATATGTCTCACCAATGACAATCTTGTACAAACATATCAGAAAAACAATGGACAACTCCTGAAAGTCACTGGACGATAAAACATAGTTACATTTGATTTCAGAAGATTCAGAAAAGATTAGATTAGGGGAAAATGTATTATTTAATTAAAACCACTTAAAATAATTCTGGTGGGCCTCAAAGCAAGTAGCCATGTTGGTTACATGCATTTTGCTCTCAGGTTTAAGACACAAAGGTCTCCATTTCTCTAAGAGAACTGCTTTTCCGGCAAGACATACTCTCTCTTTTCCCTTGGAGCCAAGTAATTGGAGCCCTAAACACACTGCGGAGCTTCTGTTGGAACCGGTTTCCAACAAAACAATAGAGAAATGGATTAACGCAGCTGTTGGTGAATCCCAGGAGGATGGCAAAAGGAAGTGCCAGGTCAATGACTGCTATAACTTCACAGCTATTAATGACACCCATCCAGGCCAGAGCATCCAGGAAGGTCAGAACATGGAAGGGAAGCCAGCAAATGATGAAGGCCAGAACAACAGCAGCTGCCATCTTCAGGACTTGGTCTCGGGTTATCCTGTTCTTCCCATAGCTATTCGTCTTCAGTAAGTGTTTTCTAATTCCAAAATAGCATGTTGCTATGAATATTAAAGGGATAATAAAACCAAGGATATTTTTCATTAAGGCAATCCCAGCTGACCATTGGGCATATTTCTCAGGTGGGAAAGCCATAATGCAAGCATTCACTCCTAAGTATTCAATGGTTCTGACATCTCGAAAATAAAATGTTGGCAATGAGGACAAACAGGCCATACACCAAACAAGGGGAACTATATAAGATGCTTGCCAGGGATTTCTTCTTTGAGACAGAAAGGGGTAGATAACGGATTGGTACCTATCAACACTCATACAGGTGATAAAAAAAATGCTTGCAAACATGTTCAGAGTAAGAAAAGAACCAAAAACTTTGCACATCACAGGTCCGAAGAGCCAGTCATATCTATAAGAATAATAGGTTGCCCAGAGAGGAAGAGTAGCCAAAAGGAGTAAGTCAGCCACAGCAAGGTTGAAGATGTAAATGCTAGAAACCTTTTTAGGACCCTTTTGACAACAAAACAGTGTAACCACAACAATATTGACCAGAAATCCAATTACAAATATAATGTAGTAGAGAATAGGAATTGCATCTAAATGCTTATCTGATGGTTTCTGTGAACAGTTCAAGGCAGACTCATTGTTGCCAGAGATGGTCACAAGCCCGAAGTGAAGACTGCTAGTAATGCTTTTGCTAGTAGTGGCAAGGGTGGAGTTGCCCTTCATATTGAAATGTCAGCAGCTCCTAGTTCTTATGCCTTCTGTGGAAGAAAAAAAATAGAACTCTTAGAACACATACAGAGCTGAGGACATCCTTGAATCTTTAGCATTTTGAAAGTTTGTCAAAAGCAAAAAGAAGTGAGTGATTATAGAAAACATTATGAAACAGAGCCATGCCTTGTAAAATAAGAATGGATTTTACCGCTTGAAAAAGGAGAAATACTTTTCTTAATAGTAGAAAAAAGTAAATCATTTCAGAGATTGAAAGTTCTGAACAAAACTACCTTTTGCCCATCTTTTCTATTATGTTTTTGAAAGGTTTAAAGAAAATTAATATTTCAAAAGATTAGTCAGGGCAGGAAATATGTGAAACAAATAAGAAACCTAGAGGTAAGAAAAGTTAATCTTTCAAAAAACACTTGAGCATATATCTCTGTTTGTATACTTTCTAGAAACTACACTGCTGCCTGCTATTGCATAGAGAAATGCTCTATTTAAGTAACGAATTACATACAAATCACTACAACTATGGAAAACATAAGTAACGTAAGCAAAGGAAAACATAAGTATATAAAAAACTAAAAGAGAATATGCCAAAGGAACATATTGTGATGAGGAATCATGGTTTTTCTTTAATAATTAAAAATAATTCCTTTAGTTTTACTTTTCTATTGTTTTCACAATAATAAAATAGTTAAGAAGTTATGAAATATATTTCTATTTTTAAGTCTTCTCCTTTTAATAGAGAATATTAGTTTTAGACATAGATATCTAATTTTGGTCTATTTCATATATAAACAATCCATTTTCAATTAAAGCAGATAAAGAAAAAAACAGTCAAACCTATTTTAGGTTCAAATAGAAGTAATTTATATTGCTCAATGAAATGAGAATTGAACATCAATGATTAATCATGATATAGTCTTATCATTTTTCTTTTGCTCTCTTCTCAGTTTAACAAAACTGAATAGCCGTGGCTCTCAAATGTTGCAGTGTTCAGGTTCTTGTGATTTTTTTCACTAGAAACATTATTTTAAAAGCAAAAAAACACACATTAGCTAAAGGTAAGCATACTAAGGAAACACTATTTTAGATAGTTTCAAAATACATGCAAATAAACTACCCAATTAAAAGTATAATCTCCAAAGAACCTCCTAATAAAGAGCAAAACTTTTATTTTGGACTAAAGCTTTTTCTTTTGACCTAACAAATTAACATAAAAGAATCAATAATAAATTCCACTTGAAGACTTACTGGTTGTTGAAGTTTAAAGCAGTAATCATAAATCAGCTTGCTTAGTGCCTAAACACACTCCTGTAAGAGAAACAGCAGCTAAATAATTCAGGAGTTTTACAAAATACAGTGTTAAAACACAGGAAAAACAGAAGTTCATCCATAAAAAATACTTTCATTTAATGTATGTTCTACTTTCCAAGTAAATTATATACAAATTGTTCATACTTACCTTAAAAATTAAGGCTGCAGAATGCTTTGAATTCTGTGCTTACTCGTTCTCTCAGACGCTGGGACGTAATAGCACCAGATCTCTGGTTTCCTTCTTATATGTTTGGTCTGTCCACTGGGAGCCTTCAACCTACATAATTCTAGGGCTGACTTATGAACACTTGCCAGCTTTCCAGAGAGGTTTTTTTTTTTTTTTTTGTCTGCAAAACATTAATCTGAAATTCTCACTGTCTCCAATCATAACAGCTCATTGAAATAAATCTCAAACAAAAAAATGAAGTTTCCACAAATGTGTTAGATAATTTTGAAGTCAGTGGCTTACTTTAAGAGAAGAACATAATAATTATTTATAGAATTTTCTCTTTCTTTTTTCCTAATATTGGCATTCTAATAGAAATTAATGAGTAGAGACTAGGAAATTTATTATAGCAGCAAAGTCTTTGTTCATCATCTTTTACAACCTTCATTACTTTCTGAAAATTTTATCCATGTTTATTAAAGAATGGTAGCAATTTTACTTGAAGTCTACAACTTCTAAAATTTCTCCTTTGCTTTATGCGGTTTTTGTTGGCTTCTTGCTGGAGGGTTGGAGATTGCAGGAATATAATTTTTACGTGATGGAGAAGAGGTTTGGTCCTCCTTGCATAGGTCTCTGTCATATTTGTAGTTTAAATACAAAGCACAAAAAGTGAAGAAGGATTAGGTGACTATTTCAACATAGATCACTGTTGCTGCTGTTTCTTGTGGCAGTGGGGGCAATAAACTACACAACCAATCCAACAGAAGCAAGAGTGACAAAATGAAGAAAGATAAGAACAAGTGATGGTAGTGATAATACTAGCTGACAATACATGTTATGTGCCAAACACTGTGATGAGTTATTTATCATCAATAATTTAATAGAGAGGCAGTATAACACACTGGTTAGTAAATAGCCTCTGGGATCCAACTACCTGGCTTTACAAACCCAGCTCTACCACTTACTAATTCTGACCTTGGCCAAGTTACTTTATTTCTCCATGTCTCAGTTTCTCATCTGAGAAATGAGAATGATATAAATTACCTACATCATAGAGTAGGAATTTTAAATAAGCTAATGGAAAATTAAATGAGCTAATATGTTTAAAGTGCCTAAAATCATGCCTAGCATATGGTAGGTGCTATTACAAGCTATTCATTTTAGCCCCCACTTTACAAATCAGGAAACTAGGACTCATAGAGTTTAATAACTTTTCTGCGATCATACAGCTATTAAATGAAGACACTTGCATTTAAATCAAAAGAAACTAATATCATAACTCATTCTGTTTAGCCTCTATACCACAAGAGGAAGCACTAGATGGTCCCTTAATCTCACTCTTTGTCTTGGCAAAAAGGAAACGTAGCATTTACAGAAAATCACTGATGACCATTCATAATCTATCACAAAATCATCAAAGAAGGGGAAAAGAATTGGAAGAACTGTTATGTGGGGAAAAGTATTTTTCTTAATTGTGTTGCCCAATTGGAGACCATAGGAAGGAGAAACTTGTGACTAGAAAGCTTTCTGTAGTTAGTACAGAAAACCAGAGAACCTAGAACACATTTTAAATGGGCAAAAAGATTCAAGTTATTCCTATGGATCGTATTTTTCAGATAAGCAGTAAGGGCATGCCTGTCCATGCTGCAGGCCACAGGTAAAGGATGAGGGCAGGCTCTGAGGAAGTAGCTGGGCACCTAAGTATGGAGTTCAGCAGAACAAGGAAGGAGAAGTCAGTGTTGATGACAGAAAACAAAATTGCAAATGGCCTGAGACAAAGCACAAGACTTTTGATATTTGTCTGTTTCTCCATTAATATTGAAGTCAATACTGTAGCACACAGGCAGATGAGATCAGTGAGAAGTCATCGTTGTGTGAAAAATACAGTAGGATTCAAAGGTTTCATAGACCATCTTAAAGTTTCTTTTGGTGAACAGTTTGAACATAGTCAAAATTCCCCTAATAAATGTATGCACCATTTTACTAAATCTCAAAATATTTGTGTCCTATGCTCTGGACAGATTCAGTTGAGGCTGAGGCTCTGTTAAAATGATAGAAAACTTATGTTTTGGAAACAAATGAGGGGTCACATATGTTTATCAGCAGGAAAGCTGACATGGAAACTGTTTTCTCTCATTGTTTAAACCTGGTTTCTCCCTCCATTTCAAATGTTTGTTTTTGCCACATAAAGGGGAATTTTCCAGGCCAGGGCCTCCCAAGTGGTCATAATGGGTCAGATTCTCACCCTGCTCTTTTTCTTGTCCTCTCTTATGCCCCTTGCAAAGAAACAGCCAGGAGGTGAGCTATAAAATTATGAGAACAAACTACAGGCTTGTCTCCAGAAGACCTAGCCTTGAACACCCACAAGGAACAGGGGATCTTGTCTAGAGCTTTTGTCCTTCATTAGAGTAAGTTCTGACGTAAATAAAGTTTAAAGAGGTACATATTTCCCAGAAGATTAAAGGGCCATTTACTCTGCGTCTTCATACTCTTAGGAGTAAATTTTTTCACAAGTCAAAGAAAAATTTTGTAACTGTAGAGAATTAACAAAAAAAGTTTATAAAAGGAATAGCAATAATATTGACACCACTTGAAGAAAGAAATACTGTATATTATTGATTCAGCAAAGAACTCCCAGTTAAACCAACAATGTAAATACGCTTGAGAGTCAAATAAATGTCAGTCCTGGGAAGCAGTACAACACAAAAAGTTCATTCTCCTGGGAGTAGGGAATACTTTTTCTGCTGGTAGACTTACTTTAAAAAGTTTCAGGTCATTTGAATAAATTATGCAGCTCTGCAGGACAAGTGTAGCTGAGCTAGCAGAATTAAATAGTAAATCACATTAAATTAATATTTTTCTAATGAATACCTGTTGTTTATTGTGAGATTACTTAACAGTAAATTTGAAAGGACTAAGCTAAAAAAGTAAATGTTCTTGGGAGGAATTCTTCCTCTGCTAGAAGGTTACAGAGTTCAGAACAAATTTTATTTGCCCCCTCACCTCCACCCACACACACAGATGAAACTTCAAAGGAGAAAAGAAATACATAAATGCAAAAATTAGCAAAAATTCTAGACATAAGTGCCCTGGTTATAGAGGTAAAGATTAGAGGTACAGATTATGGAATGATTTTAATACATATGGGTCTTCCTTTTTAATCTAGGTCTTTCAGAGTCAATTTAACTTTCCCCAACCACAGCCACCACACTGAGTGCCAATATCATTACCACTTCTCTCAACTTCAACACACACACGCATCACTCACACCCATAGACTCACACACGTACTTTATACCAACCTTTCTTTAATTCACTTACCCATTGAGTAGCCATGCTTTCATTGTCACTGGACTTTTCCTAACCTGGGGGTCTATAAAAGGAGGGTAGTTAAGAAGATTGCCCATTATTGATGAATCTTTGCATATTATTTTTGTGCCTCTCGGTGAAATGTCACAATGAAAGCAAATGGAAAAAAATAAGGCCTTTTATTCAGAAATAACAATCAGATTTGCCATTTTTAGAAACCAGCTTAAAATTCAGTGAAATGCCCAACATGAGTGATTATTTGCATTCCACTACCTCTTTGTCTACGTATCACATGAAAAGTGACAGAGAGGAATGCTAAGTAAGTTAAGGTGGAACCGATGTAGTGAGATGAATGGATGTCAGACTCAGTACATTTTTTTTTAATTTTTTATTATTATTTATTTTTTAGTATACTTTAAGTTCTAGGGTACATGTGCATAACGTGTAGATTTGCTACATATGTATACCTGTGCCATGTTGAATTGTGCTGTCTGAGCACGTCATTTACATTGGGTATATCTCCTATTATATACCTCCCTATTCCTTCCCCAATAGGCCCTGATGTGTGATGTTCCTTTCCTGTGTCCATTGACCTCGGCTGACAACACCTGCGGGTGAGAACATGCAGTGTTTGGTTTCTGTTCTTGTGATAGTTTGCAGGAATGGTGGTTTCCAGCTGCATCCATGTCCTACAAGGACATAAACTCATCCTTTTTATGGCTGCATGGTATTCCATGATTATTATATGTGCCACATTTTTCTTAATCCAGTCTGTCGATCTTTGCTATTGTGTGAACATAGATTTTTAATGACCGTGCGCTATGTCTTTTACTAGCTGCATGATTTATATCCTTTGCATATATGCCCAGTAATGGGATGGCTGGGTCATATGGTACTTCTAGTTCTAGATCCTTGAGGCCATGCATGCTGTTTTCACGGCCGGTTGAACAGTTTACAGTCCCACCAACAGGTGTAAAGTCGAACCTATTTCTGCATCCTCTCTCCAGCACCTGTTGATTCCTGATTTTTAATGATTGCCCATTCTAATTGGTGTGAGATGATGATACTCATTGTGAACTTTGATTTGCATTTCTCCTGGTGAGTGATGATGAGCATTTTCTCATGTGTCTGTTGGCTGTGAATGTCTTCTTTTTGAGGAAATGCCTGTTCATATGCACTTTTTGATAGGGTTCTTTGATTTTTCTTGTAAATTTGCTTGAGTTTTTTTGTAGGTTCTGGATATTAAGCCCTTTGTCAGACAGAGTAGATTGCAAAAATTTTCTCCCATTCTGTAGGTTGTCCATTCCCCTCTGATGGAAATTTGGATTTCTTTTTTATGTTAAGAAGCTCTTTAGTTTAAATAGATCCCATTTGTCAATTTTGGCTTTTGTTGCCATTTAAACTTTGGTGTTTAGACATGAAGTCCTTGCCCAGCCTATGTCCTGAATGATAGTGTGCCTAAGGGTTTCCCTAGGGTTTTATGGTTTAGGTCTAACATTCTACAATCCATCTTGGTCATTTTTTGTGTATGGGGTAAGGAAAGGATCCAGTTTCAGCTTTCTGCCACGGCTGTATATTTTTCCAGCACCATTTATTAAATAGGGAATCGCTTTCCCCATTTCTTGACTTTCTCTCAGGTTTGTAAAGATCAGATGGCTGTAGATGTGTAGGTATTTATTTCTGGGTGCTCTGTTCTGTTCCATCAGTCTATATCTCTGTTTTGATACCAGTACCATGCTGTTTTGGTTACTGTGGCATGAGTATAGTTTGAAGTCAGGTGGCGTGATGCCTCCAGCTTTGTTCTTTTATGGGATTGTCTTAGCCCAACGATGGGGTCTTTTGGTTCCATATGAACTTTGACAGTTTCCAATTATGAAGAAAGTCATTGGTAGCTTAATGGAGATGGCATTGAATCGATAGAATATACTGGGCATTATGGCCATTTTCACAAAACTGATTCTTCATTCCATAGGCATGGTATGTTCTTCTCCCATTTGTTTGTGTCCTCTTTCATTTCACTGAGCAGTGGTTTGTAGTTCTCCTTGAAGAGGTGCTTTTGCATCCCTTATAAGTTGGATTTCTAGAGCATTTTATTCTCTTTATTGCTGTGAAGTTTCCATTTCATGATTTGGCTCTCTGTTTGTCTGTTACTACGGGTGTATAAGAATGCTTGTGATTTTACACATTAATTTTTGTATCCTGAACTTTGCTTTGGAAGTTGCTTATCCAGCTTAAAGGGGTGCAGGGCTGGGGCAAGGGTTTCTAAATATACAATAATGTCATCTGCAAGCAGAGACTGTTGACCTATTCTTTTCTAACTGAATACCCTTGGTTCTTTCTCTTGCCTAATTGGCCTAGCCAGAACTTCCAACACTATGTTGAATAGGAGTGTGGTGAGGGCATCCTGTCTTGTATCAGGTTTCAAAGGGAATGCTTCAGTTTTTGCCCATTGATTATGATATTGGCTGTGGTTGTCATAAATAGCTCTTATTATTTGAGGTACATTCCATCAATGCGGGTATTGAGAGTTTTAGCATGAAGGCGGTTGAATTTTTGTCAAAGGTCTTTTTCTGCATCTATTGAGATAATCATGTGGTTTTGTCTTTGGTTCTGTTTACATGCTGGATTACATTTATGATTTCTGTATGTTGAACCAACCTTGCATCAGGGATGAAGCCCACTTGATCATAGTGGATAAGCTTTTGATGTATTACAGGTTGGCCATTGTTTATTGAGTTTTACATCGATGTTCATCAGGGATATTGGTCACAAATTCTCTTTTTTTGTTAATGTCTCTACCCAGGCTTTGGTATCCAGGATGATGTTGGCCTCATAAAATGAGTTGAGGAGGATTCCCCTTTTCTATTGATTGGAATAGTTTCAGAAGGAATGGTACCAGCTCCTCCTTGTACCTCTGGTAGAATTCAGCTGTGAGTCATCGGACTTTTTTGGTTGGTAGGCTATTAATTATTGCCTCCAATTTCAGAACCTGCTATTGGTCTCTTCAGTTCAAATTCTTACTGGTTTAGTCTTGGGAGAGTGTAAGTGTCGAAATTATCCATTTCTTCTAGGTTTTCACAGTTTATTTGTGTAGAGGTGTTGCATAGTATTCTCTGATGGTAGTTTGTATTTCTGTAGGTCGGTGGTGATATCCCTTTATCATTTTTTATTAGGTCTATTTGATTCTTCTCTCTTTTTTCTTCTTTGCTTAGCAAGGTCTTGCTATAGCGGTCTATCAATTTTGTTGATCTTTTTCAAAAAACCAGTTCCTGGATTCATTATTGTTAGTTTTGGAGGTTTTGTGTGTCTCTATCTCCTTCCAGTTCTGCTCTGATCTTAGCTTCTTTCCACACCTTCTGCTAGCTTTTGAATGTCTGTTCTTGCTTCTCTAGTTCTTTTTAATTGTGATGTTAAGAGTGTCAATTTTGAGAGCTTTCCAGCTTTTGGGCATTTGGTGCTATAAATTTCCCTCTACACCTGCTTTAAATGTGTCCAGAGATTCTGGTAGGTTGTATCTTTGTTCTCATTTGGTTTCGAGAACATCTTTATTTTCACCTTCATTTCATTATGTACCCAGTAGTCATTCAGGGAGCAGGTTGTTCAGTTTCCATGGAGTTGGCCGGTTTGATTGAGTTTCTTGGTGCAGTTTCTAGTTTGATTGCACTGTGGTCTACAGAGACAGTTTGTTATAATTTCTGTTCTTGTACATTTCCTGAGGAGTGCTTTACTTCCAATGATGTGGTCAATTTTGGAATAAATGTGATGTGGTGCTGAGAAGAATGTATATTCTGTTGATTTGGGGTGGAGAGTTCTGTAGATGTCTATTAGGTCCGCTTGGTGCAGAGATTAGTTCAATTCCTGGATATCCTTGTTAACTTTCTGTCTCGTTGATCTGTCTAATGTTGACTTTGCGGTGTTGTAGTCTCCCATTATTATTGTATGGGAGTCTAAGTCTCTTTGTAAGTCTCTAAGGACTTGTTTTGTGAATCTGGGTGCTCCTGTATTGGGTGCATATATATTTAGGATAGTTAGCTCTTCCTGATGAATTGATCCCTTTGCCATTATGTAATGGCCTTCTTTGTCTCTTTTGATCTTTAATGGTTTAAAGTCTGTTTTATTAGAGGCTAGGATTGCAACCCCTGCTTTTTTTTTGTTCTTCATTTGCTTGGTAGATCTTCCTCTATCCCTTTATTTTGAGCTGATATGTGTCTGTGCATGTGAGATGGGTCTCCTGAATACAGCAAACTGATGGGTCTTGACTCTTTATCCAGTTTGCCAGTCTTTGTCTTTTAATTGGTCAATTTAGTCCATTTACATTTAAGGTTAATATTGTTATGTGTGACCTTGATCCTGCCATTATGATATTAACTGGTTATTTTGCTCGTTAGTTGATGCAGTTTCTTCCTAGCATCAATGGTCTTTACATTTTGGCATGTTTTTGCAATGACTGGTACCGGTTGTTCCTTTCCATGTTGAGTGCTTCCTTCAGGGTTTCTTGTAAGGCAGGCCTTTTGGTGACAAAATCTCTAAGCATTTGCTTATCTATAAAGGATTTTATTTCTCCTTCACTTATGAAACTTAGTTTGGCTGGATATGAAATTCTGGGTTTAAAATTCTATTCTTTAAGAATGTTGAATATTGGCCCCCACTCTCTTCTGGCTTGTAGAGTTTCTGCCGAGAGATCTGCTGTTAGTCTGATGGGCTTCCCTTTGTGAGTAGCCCAACCTTTCTCTCTGGCTGCCCTTAACAGATTTTCCTTCATTTCAACTTTGGTGAATCTGACAATTATGTGTCTTGGAGTTGCTCTTCTTGAGGAGCATCTTTGTGGTGTTCTCTGTATTTCCTGAATTTGAATGTTGGCCTGCCTTAGTAGGTTGGGGAAGTTGTCCTGGATGATATCCTGAGGAGTGTTTTCCAACTGGTTACATTTCCCCCTCACTTTCATGCACACCAATCAGACATAGATTTGGTCTTTTCACGTAATCCCATACTTCTTGAAGGCTTTGTTCGTTTCTTTTTCCTCTTTTTTCTTTAGACTTGTCTTCTTGCTTCATTTCATTCATTTGATCCTCAATCGCTGGTACTCTTTCTTCCAGTTGATCAAGTCAGTTACTGAAGCTTGTGCATTTGTCATGTATTTCTGTGTCATGGTTTTTATCTCTGTCAGTTCGTTTATGGCCTTCTCTGCATGGATTATTCTAGTTATCCATTCTTCCATTCTTCTTTCAAGATTTTTAATTTCTTTGCACTGGGTACATAATTCCTCCTTTAGCTCTGAGAAGTTTGATGAACTGAAGCCTTCTTCTCTCATCTCGTCAAAGTCATTCTCCATCCAGCTTTGATTCGTTGCTGGCACTGAGCTGCTTTCCTTTGGAGGGGGAGATGCGCTCTTATTTTTTGAATTTCCAGCTTTTCTGTCCTGCTTTTTCCCCATCTTTGTGGTTTTGTCTGCCTTTGGTCTTTGATGATGGTGACGTACTGATGGGGCTTTGGTGTGGGTGTCCTTTCTGTTTGTTAGTTTTCCTTCTAACAGTCAGGACCCTCAACTGTAGATCTGTTGGAGATTGCTTGAGGTCCACTCCAGACCCTGTTTGCCTGGGTATCGGCAGCAGAGACTGTAGAAGATATAATATTGCTGAATAGCGAATGTACCTGTCTGATTCTTGCTTTGGAAGCTTCGTCTCGGGGTGTACCCAGCCTTGTGAGGTATGAGGTTTCGGTTTGCCCCTAGTGGGGGATGTCTCCCAGTTAGGCTACTCAGGGGTCAGGGTCCCACTTGAGCAGGCAGTCTGTCCTTTCTCAGATCTCAACCTCCGTGTTGGGAGATCCACTGCTCTCTTCAAAACTGTCAGACAGGGTCGTTTGCGCCTGCAGAGGTTTCTGCTGCTTTTTGTTTGTTTGTTTGTTTAGCTGTGTCCTGTCCCCAGAGGTGGAGTCTACAGTGACAGGCAGGCCTCCTTGAGCTGCTGTGGGCTCCACCCAGTTCTAGCTTCCCAGCAGCTTTGTTTACCTACTTAAGCCTCAGCAATTGCGGGCTCCCCTCTCCCAGCCTCACTGCAGCCTTGCCCATAGATCGCAGACTGCTGTGCTAGCAATGAGAGAGGCTCCGCACTCATGGGACCTTCCCAGCCAGGTGTGGGATATAATTTCCTGGTGTGCCGTTTGCTAAGACTCTTGGTAAACTGCAGTATTGGGGTGGGAGTTACCCGATTTTCCAGGTGTTGTGTGTCTCAGTTCCCCTGGCTAGGAATAAGGATTTCCTTCCCCTTTGCACTTCCCAGTTGAGGCGATGCCTCGCCCTGCTTCAGCTCTCACTGGTCGGGCTGCAGCAGCTGACCAGCACTGAATGTCCAGCACTCCCTAGTGAGATGAACCCGGTATCTCAGTTGAAAATGCAGAAATCCCCCATCTTCTGTGTCGTTCACGCTGGGAGCTGGAGACTGGAGCTGTTCCTATTCGGCCATCTTGCTCCGCCCTCTTGAAATTATTCTTCTTTTATTTGTTTTTTTAAACTGAGATATAATTTACATATTATGAAATTCACCTTTTTAAAAATATACAATTCAGTGGTTTTTAGTATACTCATGAAGTTGTGCAGCTATCACCACTATATAATTCCAAAACCTTTTTATCACTTCTAACAGAAACCTGATATCCATTAGCAGTCACTCTCTATTTGCCCTTTTCCCTTGTCTCTATTCTCCTTTTATTTTAAGATTAAAATACAAGCTGTAGCCTAGAAATTACAGAAGACATTGTCTAGAGAAATAGATAACAAATCAATACATAAATGAATGAACTTTAAGAATAGTGTGGCTTTACTATTTTCATTGTTCTTTAGTTATTTTCAGTGGCATGTATCTGTAGCCCCACAGATTGAAGTAAACTTAACACTTTCATTCAGTGAACAGTACTGTTAGCAGAAGTCTATGTCCCCTCTAACTGTATAAATTCTTGTTTGGTTATTTGTGCTAAACTCACAGTCAGAAGGTTTCTCTGGAGTTAATATAGAAAAGTAAATGTTGTATAAATAGCCTATAGGGTTGATTCCATCTGAAGGTCCCCAGACTTTTTGTGAAGAGAAGCCACTTTTCATTTCCCTAGATATGAAGTACCCCGGGGTTGTTAGGGAGGTGCAGACATTAATGAATGTGAACAGGATATGGGAGAGGGCACCAAGCACTGTGCTGGGCACTTGACACATATTTCATGTATACTTTGCAATAATTCTGAAAGACATATATCATCCATGCCTTATAAATAAAGAGAAATGAGGAGATTGAAGCACAAAGAGGTTAAATAACTTGCCCAATCTCAAACAGCTAGTAAATTATAGAACTGAGACTCAAACCTCAGGCATTATTTCTTCTACACCATTCTGATAAACATGAGGCACATTAATTAATTTTCCTGATGAAAAGGGGATATCTATGTATTCTGGGAATCTCCAGATAAAAGTAAATCAGAAAAATGTTTTAAAATATTAGTAGGTATATTAGTCCATTCTTGCATTGCTATAAAGAAATGCCTGAGCCTGGGTAATTTATAAAGAAAAGAAGTTTAATTGGTTCATGGTTCCACATGCTGTACAGGAAGCATAATTTTGGAGGCCTTCGGGAGGCTTTACTCATGGCAGAAGGCAAAACCAGAGCAGACGTCTTCACATGGCCAGAGCAGGAGAAAGGGAGGGGGAGGTGCCTCACACTTTTAAACAACTGGATCTCATGAGAACTCACTCACTGTGCAGTACCAAGTAGGGGATGGTGCTAAACCATTCCTGAAGGATTCACCCTCATGATCCAATACCTCCCACCAGGCCACATCCCAAACATTGGTGATTACATTGGTGATTATCATTTAACATGAGATTCGAGTGTGGCCACATATCTAAACTGTATCAGTAGGATAGCTCAGCAAATGAGAGCACTCCATAAATATAATACACTTAGAGCAAATCTCACAAGTCAATGCTGTTGTAAAAGTAATGTTTTTATTTGCTGACTCTTAACTCAAAGGTAAATGCCCATAGCTAAGATGAAGTCAATAAGGTGAAAAGAGCTTTCATTGAAGCAGTTTTTGTTTTCATAATTTAGTTGACTGTGAAATTCTCTTCAAAGAACTGGGACAGCTCTTCATAAAAACCTAAAAACTGTATTAATATATAAAGTAAGAGAACGATGCATGTATAACTTGACTTACAATTTCAAAATAAATTCATTTTTTTCTGTAAGATTGTGAATTTCTAAAAATGTCTGGGTTTGCCCTTGAAATTTTTCAAATACTTTGAGAAGTTCCAGGCACTTCTATGTAAGACCTATGGGGAAAACAAGAGTAAAAGGGAAATGTAAACTCCCTTAGGTATCCAGCTAGCTAATAAGGCCTTCCCGCTGTGTAAGACAGCAAACCTGAGGCAGGAAGGAGAGTAGAGGAGACAAAAAAGGAAGATCCAAGTTCATTGTTTCAGTTGTGAAAAAGTAAATCTTCTGGAATGATTAATTGATTGGGGCCAGTACGTTAATTATGGGTGTTCTGAGCTTGTTTGGAGTTTGAAGCATGGAAGCTGGAGAGGAAAATGGTCCTCCTCTTTCTGGGGAAGAGGAGTATGCAACTTTGAGAAGGATGCACTTGGAGAATGAGTGAATGAAGGGATAAAATAAGCACCCCCTTCAGCAACCAACTGGTACAAATGTGATCAAGACTGAAAAAGTTGGTTTCAACATTTTATAATGCTAGCTGTCAGCATGCTCATGCAGGATTTTGTTGATATTATTTATACCATCTTTATAGTTCAAGTTTCTTTCAAGTATTCATTCTTTCAATAACAATTACCTCAAGGACTACCACGTACCAAGCCTTGAACCAGGTCTTGGGAATACAAGATAAATTAAGCTTGCCCTCTGGTCTCCAGTAGCTTACAGTCTTATTTATTTTAAATAATAGATGTTTCATAACAATTGCTTTCTCTTTTTGGCTTCATGAGTATAAGAAAGCCTTAGGAGGGTACGTATAATAAGGAGACAAATGAATCTTTCAGAATCCACGGTAGACTGGTAACTATTGAGAGATTGGTGCTGGTAAAATATTTCCATTTTGTCACTGAAAGTTTCTCTCTCTCTCTCTCTCTCTCTCTCTCTCTCTCTCCCTCCCTCCCCCCTCCCCCCTCCTTTTCCCTCTCCCTCTCCCCCACCCCCACCCTTCTCCACACCTCCCTTCTCATTTCACTTCTCTCAACCCTCCTCCTTATTTCTTTTTCAGCAATCCATCCTTGCATTTTTTGTCCTTGTTGCTGTTTTTGTAACTTGGGTTGAACATATTGAAATGACAAATGTATTTTTCCACGTTACATATCCAAAGTGATAGGCATGCCATGGTCATCACTGGTCTCAAGGATCAGACAGTTCAAATGATTAGATAAACAACATATGGGACATGTGGACAGATCAAGGTAATAATGTGGCTAATTGTCACAGAGGCTGACCTAGAAGAAACAGTGCAATTGTGCTACAGATTTATAGAAACTTAGGGTATATTGTCAATCCAAATGGACTTAGGGATCCAACTACTTATGACTCTACATTCACAGATGAAAAATAAGATGAATAAGTGGCTTTTAAAATGTTCCACCAGATACACTTTTAAAGATTTTGAATGCATCAATCTATTTTCACCCACATTTGCTCATATAGCACAGTGATTAAAACCACAAGCCTGGAGAGAGGCCAAGGTTTGATCCTTGTTTACTAGGCTGTATGACCTTGGATAAGTTACTTCTCATCTCTGAGCTTCAGTTTCTTTGTCTAGGTTATTGTAAGCATTAAATGAGATAATGCATGTAAAGCATTTAGCAATGTGCCTGGAATATAGTATAGTCAATGAATATTTGAGATTTTGATTGAATCACTATCATTATAAACAACTCAAATCAAAGTAATCCAAATAAATCAGTCACACACTATATTATTCTGTGTTGTCACTTTATACTAAAACAAGATAAATGCAGTTTTGCATAATGTACTGGCAGGATAAATAAAATATTTTCTCTGGATCAAGTGGTTCATGTTCACATTTCTGCAAATGTAAAATAGGAAGAATAACTATACCTCCTTACAGGTATTTGTGAAAATTGTATGAAAATACATGTATGTAGAGTGCACAGAACAGACACCAAGTAAGGGCCAGCAATTGTGCACATTGTTGCTGCAGTTGTTTTTCTTATTATGGAGATGTTTCAAGTTAATAATATTAACTATTATTAAAAATCATCATTATTAATAATTATCCAAAACTACCTAAGTTTTTCTGATCAAGTTTTTGGCTTCTAAACAAAGAAATGAACTGAAATGTGGCCTTGTAAAAACTTGTAAAAACAAAGACAGAGTGAGACTCCATCTCAAAAAAAAGAATTTGGAATGAAAGGCACAGACTATATAGACAATCTATAAAGAACTAAATGTCAGATCATGTCATTCCCCCCCGTTCAAAAGCCCCCAGTGGCTGCTTCTCTTAATATAGCTTACAAGGCCTTACATGATCTGTTGACTCCCTTCCCACATGACTCCAAGCTGACCCACACTCTCGCTGACATCTCCACTACTTCTGAGACCTCCATCTACCACCTCTTTCATCTGGTTTACTTCACTTAAATCACACTGGCATCCTTGGTATGCCTCCTGTTCCTTAAGCACACTCTGCCCTCAAGGCCTTCAAAAATGCTATCCCCACTATGTGGAATAGTCTTTTCTCAAATGGCCACATGGCCAACTCCCTCACTTCTTTTACATCTCTGCTCAAACATCGTTTTATTAAAGAGGATTTCTCACCCCTAACTAAAATAACACCCATATTCTGCTTTTTCACCATAGCCCTTATCACCACCTAACATAGCACACGCGCACACACACACACACACACACACACAGACGTATAATCATATTTTGTTTACTGACTTTCCCCTCATATAACAAAGTAATGTTTATTAACAGCAATTTTGCCTCTTTGGTTCACTGAGGTATTCTTAAGTTCTAGGGCCAAATCTGACACAAAATAGGAGCTCAATAAATATTTGTTGAATGAATGACTGTCACTTAAAACAAATTTGTCATTTAATTGGAAGTGTTTTTTATTAGACTGAAACAAAGGACCAGACAAAATATTCCCATATTAGTTACACTTGAATTTTTAACAACTTTTGCTTTCAAAAATTTAACTTAAATGGGTAGTTTTAAACTAGTATGGTGCTAAAGTTTTTTTCTATTTGTTTTCATTGTTATTATTGTTCATAGTTTGAAAATAATACCACCTGTTATGGCAAACATTTGTCATCATTGGACTTTGATATATTAACATTTCAAAGTCTATTTAAAGTCATGTAATGAAATGCAATCTGAGGCTCCCTTTGGCTTAATAAATTTATCAGCTGTGGAGCAAGAGTTCTATTTGTAGTGTTTGAATTTTAGAATATTTCATACCAAGTAAAATATTAAAAGTGGATTTTAATTATTCAACTACTGTTACTAGAGTTAAAACCTTATATTATAACTATTTGTCAAAATTTCTAATTGCCCATAGTAAGGAAAATTGTCTGATATCTGTTCCGCAAGCTGGAATACAACCAAATAAATTTTTTTGAAATACTTTTGCAGAGACACAGTCTTGCTATGTTGCCCAGGCTGATGTTGAATTCCTGGCCTCAAGAAATCTTCCCACATTGGCCTCTCAAAGTGTTAGGATTATAGATGTGAGTCACTACATCTGACCTTACCAAATTATTTCTAAGCTACAATTTTCATTTCATCTGATGTTGGGTATGGAAGCTTAGAACCTCCACCAACTCATCTACTCATTCACTAAAAAACATTTCTTGGGCATCTATTTTTATGTGTTAGGCAATGGCCAAGCTCTGAAGTGTGACACGACAATGACCAAGAACATTTCCGCTCATAGAAGAAAGTCTAACTCTATTGAGGGAGATGAATACAAATATCAATGTTGGACATGCATGCACAATGGGGAAGGAACTCTGACCCTTTTTGGGAAGAGATTTCAGAGGGGAAATAGTTTCTAGTCAGGTCATGGGATTAATACAAGGTCTAACAGGCAGAAAAATAAGAAAGAAATTTAAGCAGAAGAATGCAAAGGTGAGGAGGCACAAACTGATAGGAACTTTTAAGGAAATGAGAAGACATTTGGTTTGACAGGGCTTGGGCTACTGTTTCTCAAATGGAGAACTGTTTATCAACTGTCATCGAATTACCTTACTTCATAATATCTCCAATTCCTGGAAGCTCCTGCCAGACTTCGAAAGATAAGGCCCAAGGACCAGCAAGTTTATTTTCATTTTTAATTTTATTTTTCATGGGTACACAGTCGGTGTATATATTAATGGGGTACTTGAGACGTTTCAAAACAGGCATGCAATGAGTAATAATATCATGATGTAAAGTGAAATATTCATCCCCTCAAATACCTACGCCCCGTATTTTAATTGAATTATACTCTCAGTTTTAATAAAATGTACAATTAAATTATTATTGAATACAATCACCAGACTGTGCTATCAAATACTAGGTTTTATTCATTTTTTTCTGTCTTTTGTACCCATGAACCATTCTCATATTCCCCCCACCCCCCACCATTACCCTGCCAAACCTCTGGTAACCATCCTTCTATTCTCTCTCTGTGGGATTAATTGTTTTGATTTTTAGATCATACAAAGAAGTGAGAAGATGCAATGTTTGTCTTCTATGTCTGGCTTATTTCATTTGTCATAAGGACTTCCGGTTCCATCCGTGCTGTTGCAAATGACAGGAATTTATTCTTTATGGCTGAATAGTCCTCCATTGTGTATCTGCACCACATTTTCTTTATTCATTCATCTGTTGATGAACACTTAGGTTGCTTCTAAATCTTGTCTATTGTGAACAGTGCTTCAATAAACATGGGAGTGCAGATATCTCTTTGATATACTGATTTCCTTTCTTTTGGGTATATACCCAGCAGTGGGATTGCTGGATCATATGGAGCTCTGTTTTTGGTTTTTTGACAAAACTCCAAACTGTTTTTTATAGTGATTGTCTAATTTACATTCCCACCAACAGTGGACAGTGTTCCCTTTTCTCCACATCCTCACCAGATTTGTTATTGCTTGTTTTTTGGATTAAAAGCCATTTTTACTGGGGCTAGGTGATACCTCATTGTAGTTTTGATTTTCATTTCTATAATGATTAATAATGCTGAGCATCTTTTCATATGCCTATTTGCCATTTGTATGCTTTCTTTTGAGAAATATCTATTGAAATATTTTGCCTATCTTTAGATCGAATTATTAGGTGTTTTTTTTTTCCTATAGAGTTGTTTGATCTCCTTACATATTCTGGTTATTAATCCCTTGTCAGATAGGTAGTTTGAAAATATTCTCTCCCATTCTGTGGGTTGTCTCCTCACTTTGGTGAATTTTTTTCTTTGTTGTGCAGAAGCTTTTAAATTTGGTGTAATATTAGTCTATTTTTACTTTGGTTGCCTGTGCTTGTAGGGTATTGCTCAAGAAATCTGTGCCCAGAACAATGTCCTGGAGATTTTCCCCAATGTTTTCTTGTAGTAGTTTCATGGTATGAGGTCTTAGCTTTAAGTCTTTAATCCATTTTAATTTGATTTTTGCATGTGGCTGGAGATATGAGTATGGATTCATTCTTCTACATATGGATATCCAGTTTTCACAGCACCATTTGTTGAAGAGACTGTCTTTCCCCCAATGTATGTTCTTGTCATCTTTGTCAAAAATGAGTTTACTATAGTTGTGTGGATTTGTTTCCATATTCTCTATTCTGTTCCATTAGTTTCTGCATCTGTTTTTATGCCAGTATCATGCTGTTTTGGTTACTATTGTTCTGTTGAATAAGTTGAAGTCAGGTAATGTGAATCCTCCAATTTTGTTCTTTTTTGCTTAGGATAGCTTTGATTATTCTGGATCTTTTGTGGTTCTACATAAATTTTAATATTGTTTTTCTTATTTCTGTGAAGAATGTGATAGGTATATTGATAAGGATTGCATTTAATCTGTAGATTCCTTAGAATAGTATGGACATTTTAATAATATTGATTCTTCCAGTCAATGTACATAGAATATCTTTCCATTTCATGGTGACCTCTTCAATTTCTTTTATCAGTATTTTATAGTTTTCATTATAGAGGTCTTTCACTTCTTTTATTAACTTAATACCGAGCTGTTTAATTTTATCTGTGGCTATTCTACATGTGATTTTTTAAATTTCTTTTTCATATTCTTCACTGTTGTCATATAGGAATGCTACTGGTTTTTGTGTATTGATTTCTATCCTGCAAATTTACTGAATTTGTTTATTAATTCTAATAGTTTTTGAGGAGTCTTTAGATTTGTTAAAATATAAGACAATATCATATTCAAGGAAGGATAATTTGACTTCATCTATTCCAATTCATATGCCCTTTATTTCTTTCTCTTGTCTGGTTGCTCTAGCAAGGATATCCAGTACTATCCTGAATAACTGTGGTGAAAGTGGGCATCCTTGTTGTGTTTTAGATCTAAAAGGAAGGCCAGGCATGGTGGCTCATGCCTGTGATCCCAGCACTTTGGGAGGCTGAGGCGGGTAGATTGCCTAGAGTCAGGAGTTTGAGACCAACCTGGCCAACATGGTGAAATCCCGTCTCTACTAAAAATACAAAGTTAGCTGGGTGTGGTGGCGTGCACCTGTAGTCCCAGCTACTGGAGAGGCTGAGGCAGGAGAATCGCTTAGAACATAGGAGGCAGAGGTTACAGTGAGCCGAGATCACACCACTGCACTCTAGCCTGGGCGAGAGAGTCAGACTCGGTCTCAAAAAAAAAAATATTCAATTAAATTAAAATTTAAAATTTAAAAAGATCTAAAAGGAAAGGCTTTCAGTTTTTCCCCATTAAGTATGGTACTAACTGTTGGTCTGTCATACATGGCTTTTATTATGCTGAGTTTTTTCCTTTATCTCGTTTTTGAAGGCTTTTTTATTGTGAAACGAGGTTGGAATTTTTCAAATGCTTTTTCAACATATTGAAATGATCATGTTGTTTTTGTCCTTCATTCTGTATCAGACTGATTGATTTGTGTATGTTGAATGATCCTTGCATCCTGGGGATAAATCTCACTGAATGATCTGTTTTATGTATGTTGAATTCAGTTTGCTAGTAATGTCTCATTTTTCATCTCTGATTTCATTTATTAGATCTTCTCTTTTTCTCTTAGTCCAGTTAAAGGTTTGTCAATTTTGTTTAACTTTTTGAAAAATAAACTATTTTTTTCATTTATGTTTTGTGTTTTTATTTCTTTTTTTTTTTTTTTTTTGAGACAGGTCTCACTCTGCTCGCCAGGCTGGGTGCAGTGGCGGGATCTCAGCTCGCAAGCTCCGCCTCCCGGGTTTAGCCATTCTCCTGCCTCAGCCTCCCGAGTAGCTGGGACCTACAGGCTCCCGCCACCTCCCTGCTTTAGTTTTTGTATTTTTAGTAGAGACAGAGTTTCACCGTGTTAACCAGGCTGGTCTCAATCTCCTGACCTGCGTGATCTGCCCATCTCGGCCTCCCAAAGTGCTGGGATTACAGGCTTGAGCCACCAGGCAACCCAGTTTTTTTTGAGTGTTTAAACATGTTTTTGACTTACTGTGTGGTCTATTCTTGAGAATGACCCATATGCTGAGGAAAAGAATATTTATTCTGCAGCCATTGGAGTAATCATTTATAAAATATCCTTTAATTTCATTTGATCTGTAATACAAAACCTGAAGTTTTAACGAGTTTCTGAATTGATTTGCACACTAAATTTAAGAACCAGATGCCTTTTGGAAGTGGTGGTGAGAGGAAAAAGAAAGCAGAATTGCTGAACAGTAAGACTGGAAATATATACATCGAAGCATTATTATAAAGGCCATTTATAATCCTACTATGGAGCATATTTTAATCTACTGACAATGGAGAAGTTTTAGCCAGAAAATTCACACAATTAGGTTTTATCTTAAAAGAAATAATCAGTCAACAATGGACAGGATGGGTGGGTATGATAGAAATTAAAGTTATGCCGACAAATTAGGATGAATGTTTTAGAAGTTCACACTCTATGCTTCTCACCAACCTCTAATGTGACTCAAAATATGTTAGAAAAGAAGACTTTGGAAAAATAACTATGGTCATGGTATGTACAGAATGTATTGTTTGGTTTGAAGGAAAGACTCGTTAGTTTAATAATCCACTTACTGTCACTTCCAATAAAATGTCTGTCATTTTCTAGTTATGCTGTAATATATACAAAAACAGTGTGAATCTGTGGAAATAAACTGATTTTAGTTTTCACATACATTTATTTTGCAAAACAATCGTCCAGAAATAACTTCTGATTTACATTTTCTATTGGTACTTCTTTAAGGCTAATCTCTTTAATAGGCTCTAATTCACTCATAATTGTTGTGAATCACCTCAAGCTTATATTTCTAACAAGATGCCATTTTGTAACTACCTTCCATTCCTCCTGAATTTCTGAGCTTTATGTTTTCTACCTGTGTGGAATTATCTCTGTGAAATTTGAGAGTAAAAGTTTATTATTATCTTTTCCTCTCTAGAACAATCCAATTCTACCAGCTAAAGTTCTTAGAAACTTTGTGTTTATGAGGATCTTTTTAAGGAGTATGTCTCAGGGCAATATAACTCAATAAAAAAGGTAACCATCATAAGTATTTCTATTCACACATACATACACATATACATATGTGTATATGATTGCTAATATTTCAATTATTACTTGAGATATTAATACTATTACTAATAACTGTATTAATAATAGCTGCCATTTCTTAGGTTCTTCCTATGTGTTAGGAATTGTAATATATAAGCATTTTGCAAGCACCACTGTGTATAATATAACCCTTATAACAACACTTTGAGGTAGAAATTTTTATGAGTCTCAAAATTTACAGAAATCTGGGGAAATTTGACAAATGTCACTCAGTTGATAAGTGACAGAGACAGGATTGGAATTCAGATCTGCTTGCCTTGGGAGATAACATTCTTGATCTCTATTCTCCACTGTCTTGACTCAATTTAACTAGAACCACTTTCTTTGTGAGTATATATATATTGCTATGATAATGATTCATTAACATGCTCCTTCCATTCCATTATTTTAAGATATCAAAGTTTCCAATAATACTGAATTTCAAAGGTCCAGAGATTGGGGATTTTCCTTGAGACTACCTTAACCTACTATGAGTTATTCTTCATAAATAAATGCGAACATTAATTTCTTATAAGTGTCCTAAACTTTTTCATACTTGTGTTCTTTCCATAGGGATAAGTTATCACAAATGTGCAAACCTGCTTCCCTCCTCCCTTGGCAATTATTGCTGACATAGAAAGTTCTCAAAGGGAACTGAAGTCCACACTGATACCCCTTCAGAATTCAGAATATTAACATAAGGAATAGCAGACTTGGATGAATATCTTGTTATATGAGTTTTGAGCATACACTTTACTTCATCAAACAGTAATAGTACAAATATTTTACATTAATATATTCAAGTTCTTTCACATTTAAAATATTGTTCAATCTTCACAAAAACAAAGCCAGCAAGATAGAAATTATCTTGATTTTCACATGGAAATTAGCTCTCAAAACAGTTAAGTGATTTAATCAAAATATCATGGCTAGTTAATATCCTATACCCAATCTTAGTTTTCATCTGGCCTCTCGTGTATTTTTGCAAAATGAATTTTTTACAAAGTATATGATAATTCACAAGAAGATGAATAATAATAACAGGCATTATTTGTTATATCAGTCCCGAAGTTAGAATTTTTACATGACATATTTATGATTATCAAAACAACCTTATAGAGCAGGTATTATTATACACACATTTCAGCTGAGATACCAAGGTAGTACAGCTAAGAAGTGGCAAAGCTGGAATTTAAACCAGATATCTTTGGTCCCAAAGCCCATGGTCTTTACACTAAGTGGAAAGAGTAAATTAACGTAGAAAAAAGTTCATATTCTCTAATAATCAAATAAATACCAGTGAAAACAAACTTTGATTTTTAATTTTTAAGCTTAATATAATAGTAAAACATTATACCACAAACTGATGGTATTTTATTAATCAATGATGGGATTACCAACTGCTACACTTTTGGAAAGCAATGTGATAATACTTTAAAAACTCAATTATTTCACTCCTTAATAATGTATCCCAGGGAAATAATTCAACAGAAATAAGAAAACATAGATGAAAAAGGTCATTATAGTATAAAACACAATAACAAAAATTGAAAACTACTAACAGTTTTTCAATATGATATTACTGTTACAATATTGATACAATCAAATGTGATTCTTGAAAAGTAATGTAACAAGAAAATGTTTAAGCTTTCAGTTGAAATGCCATAACTCAAAATTGGGCCTACTGGGTACACACCAAAATATAAGTAATCCTAAATCAAGTTGGACCTTCAATTTACAATTTAGTCCAAAGAAAATTCTAGATGAATCTAAAATTTAAACATAAAAAGCAAATATATAAAAATAGTAAGGAAAAGCCTTCATAAGCATAATGCAAACCTCAGAATTTACAATCCAAAGACATAAATTTAATCACCTAAATGTTTTAAAAATTCTATGTGGCGGGGGCAGAGCAAGATGGCTGAATAGGAACAGTTCCAGTCTCCAACTCCCAGCTCGAGCGACACAGAAGACAGGTGATTTCTGCATTTTCAACTGAGGTATTGGGTTCATCTCACTAGGGAGTGCGGGACAATCAGTGCTGGTCAGCTGCTGCAGCCCATCCAGCAAGAGCTGAAGCACGGGGAGGCATCGCCTCACCTGGGAAGCTCAAGAGGGAAGGGAATCCCTCTTCCTAACCAGGGGAACTGAGACACACAGCACACGGAAAATCGGGTAACTCCCACCCCAATACTGCACTTTACCAAGGATCTTAGCAAACGGGCACACTAGGAGACTATATTCCACACCTGGCCGGGAGGGTCCCACACCCACGGAGCCTCCCTCATTGCTAGCACAGCAGTCTGTGATCTACGAGCAAGGCAGCAGCAAGGCTGGGGGAGGGATGCCCACCATTGCTGAGGCTTAAGTAGGTAAACAAAGCAGCTGGGAAGCTCGAACTGGGTGGAGCTCACAGCAGCTCAAGGAGTCCTGCCTGTCTCTGTAGAATCCACCTCTGGGGACAGGGCACAACTAAACAACAACAACAACAACAACAACAAGCAGCTGAAACCTCAGCAGATGCAAAAGACTCTGTCTGACAGCTTTGAAGAGAGCAGTGGATCTCCCAACATGGAGGTTGAGATCTGAGAATGGACAGACTGCCTGCTCAAGTGGGTCCTTGACCCCTGAGTAGCCTAATTGGGAGACATCCCCCACTAGGGGCAGACCGACACCCCACACCTCACACGGTGGAGTACACCACTGAGAGGAAGCTTCCAAGGTAAGAATCAGACAGGTACACTCGCTGTTCAGCAGTATTCTATCTTCTGCAGCCTCTGCTGCTGATAACCAGACAAACAGGGTCTGGAGTGGACCTCAAGCAATCTCCAACAGACCTACAGCTGAGGGTCCTGACTGTTAGAAGGAAAACTAACAAACAGGAAGGACACCCACACCAAAACCCCTTCAGTACGTCATCATCATCAAAGACCAGAGGCAGATAAAACCACAAAGATGGGGAAAAAGCAGGGCAGAAAAGCTGGAAATTCAAAAAATAAGAGTGCATCTCCCCCTGCAAAGGAACACAGCTCATCGCCAGCAATGGATCAAAGCTGGATGGAGAATGACTTTGATGAGATGAGAGAAGAAGCCTCCAGTCCATCAAACTTCTCAGAGCTAAAGGAGGAATTACGTACCCAGTGCAAAGAAACTAAAAATCTTGAAAAAAGAGTAGAAGAATGGATAACTAGAATAATTAATGCAGAGAAGGCCATAAACGAACTGACAGAGATGAAAACCATGACACGAGAAATACATGACAAATGCACAAGCTTCAGTAACCGACTCGATCAACTGGAAGAAAGAGTATCAGCAATTGAGGATCAAATGAATGAAATGAAGCAAGAAGAGAAATCTAAAGAAAAAAGAAGAAAAAGAAATGAACAAAGCGTTCAAGAAGCATGGGATTATGTGAAAAGACCAAATCTACATCTGATTGGGGTGCCTGAAAGTGAGGGGGAAAATGGAACCAAGTTGGAAAACACTCTTCAGGGTATCATCCAGGAGAACTTCCCCAACCTAGTAGGGAAGTCCAACATTCAAATCAGGAAATACAGAGACCGCCACAAAGATACTCCTCGAGAAGAGCAACTGCAAGACACATAATTGCCAGATACACCAAAGTTAAAATGAAGGAAAAAATCTTAAGGGCAGCCAGAGAGAAAGGACGGGTTACCCACAAAGGGAAGCCCATCAGACTAACAGCAGATCTCTTGGCAGAAACTCTACAAGCCAGAAGAGAGTGGGGGCCAATATTCAACATTCTTAAAGAAAAGAATTTTCAACCCAGAATTTCATATCCAGCCAAACTAAGTTTCATAAGTGAAGGAGAAATAAAATCCTTTACAGATAAGCAAATGCTTAGAGATTTTGTCACCATCAGGCCTGCCTTACAAGAGATCCTGAAGGAAGCACTAAACATGGAAAGGAACAACTGGTCCCAGCCATTGCAAAAACATGCCAAAATGTAAAGACCATCGAGGCTAGGAAGAAACTGCATCAACTAATGAGCAAAATAACCATTTAATATCATGATGGCAGGATCAAGTTCACACATAACAATATTAACCTTAAATGTAAATGGACTAAATTGTCAATTAAAGACACAGACTGACAAACTGTATAAGAAGTCAAGACCCATGTTTTGCAGTGTTCAGAGAACCATCTCATGCACAGACACATGAATCAAAATAAAGGGATGGAGGAAGATCTACCAAGAAAATGAGAACAAAAAAGCAGGGATTTGCAATACTGAGTCTCTGATAAAATAGACTTTTAAACCATCAAAGATCAAAGAGACAAAGAGGCCATTACATAATGGTAAAGGATCAATTCAACAGGAAAGGCTAACTATCCTAAATATATATGCACCAATACAGAGCACCAGATTCATAAAGCAAATCGCCCCACGATTTCTAAAGAGACTTAGACTCAATACAATAATAATGGGAACTTCAACACCCCTGTCAACATTAGACATCTCAACGAGACAGAAAGTTAACAAGGATATAAATTGAACTCATGTCTCTGCAGTAAGCAGACCTAATGAACATCTACAGAACTCTCACCCCAAATCAACAGAATATACATTCTACTCAGCACCACATCACACTTGTTCCAAAATTGACCACATGGTGGAAGTAAAAAGCACTCCTCAGCAAATGTACAAGAACAAGTATAACAAACTGTCTCTCAGACCACAGTGCAATCAAACTAAGAACTCAGGACTAGAAACTCATCAAAACCCAACAAACTACACTTGGAAACTGAATAACCTGCTCCTGAATGACTACTGGTGCATAACGAAATGAAGGCAAATAAAGATGTTCTTTGAAACCAATGAGAACAAAGATACAACCTACCAGAATCTCTGGGACACATTTAAAAAGCAGTGTGTAGAGAATTTAGCACTAAATGCCCTGAGAGAAAGCTGGAAAGATCTAAAATTGACACTCTAACATCACAATTAAAAGAACTAGAGAATCAAATTAAACTACATTCAAAAGCTAGCAGAGGCAGAAGTAACTAAGATGAGCAGAACTGAAGGGAGATAGAGACACAAAAACCCTCAAAAATCAATGAATCAGGGTTGGTTTTGAAAAAGATCAACAAAATTGATGAGCTATATGAATAATGAAAAGAGAAGAATCAAATCAATGCAATAAAAAATGATAAAGGGATATCACCACTGACCCCACAGAAATACAAACTACCATCAAGAGAATAGTATAAACACCTCTATGCAAATAAACTAGAAAACCTAGAAATGGATAATTTCTGGACACTTACTCTCAAAGGTAAACCAGGAAGAAGCTGAATTCCTGAATAAGGCCAATAGGCTCTGAAGTGAGGCAATAGTGTAGCCTACCAATAAAAAGTCAGAACCAGATGGATTCACAGCTGAATTCTACCAGAGGTACAAGGAGGAGCTGGTACCATTCCTTCCTGAAACTATTCCAATCAATAGAAAAGAGGGAATCCTCTAACTCATTTATGAGGCCAGCATCATCCTGATACAAAAGCCTGGCAGAACCTGCAACAAAAAGAATTTTAGACCAATATTCTGATGAACATTGTTAAAATCCTCAATAATGCTAGCAAACCGGATCAGCAGCACATCAAAAGCACATTCACCATGATCCAAGTAGACCATCCCTGGGATTGGGCTGATTCAACATATGCAAATCAACAAACATAATCCAGCATATAAACAGAACCAGGACAAAGCCACATGATTATCTCAATAGATGCAGAAAAAGGCCTTTGACAAAATTCAACTGCCCTTCATGCTAAAAACTCTCAATAAATTCGTTATTGATGGAGCATTATCTCAAAATAATAAGGAGCTATTTATGACAAATCCACGTAATATCATACCAAATGGGCAACTGGAAAATTCCCTTTGAAAACTGGCTGAACAGGGATGCCTCTCACCACTCTTATTCAACATAGTGTTGGAAGTTCTGGCTAGAGCAATCAGGCAGAGAAGAAATCAGGGTATTCAGTTAGGAAAAGAAGAAGTCAAATTGTCCCAGTTTGCAGATGACATGATTGTATATTTAGAAAACCCCATTGTCTCAGCCCAAAATCTCTTGGCTGATAGCAACAGCAAGATCTCGGGATACAAAGGCAAGTAATGCAAAATCACAAACATTGTTATACAGTAACAGACAAACAGAGAGCCAAATCGAGAATGAACTTCCATTCACAATTGCTTCAAAGAGAATAAAAATACCTAGAATCCAACACAAGGGGATGTAAAGGACCTGCTCAAGGAGGAGTACAAACCACTGCTCAGTGAAATGAAAAGAAAGGACACAAACAAATGGAAGAACATACCATGCTCATGGATGGGAAGAATCAATATCGTGAAAATGGCCATACTGTCAAGGTAATTTATAGGTCAATGCCATCCCATCAAGCTACCAATGAGTTTCTTCACAGAATTGGAAAACACTGCTTTTAAAAGTTCATATGGAACAAAAAGACCCCGCATTGCCAGAAAATCTAAGTCAAAGAACAAAGCTGGAGGCTCACTACCCTGACTTCAAACTATACTACAAGCTGCAGTAAGCAAAACAACATGGTACTGGTACCAAAACAGAATATAGACCAATGCTGAACAGAACGGAGTCCTCAGAAATAATACCACACATCTACAGCCATCTGATCTTTGTAAACCTGAGAGAAACAAGAAATGAAAGATTCCCTATTTAATAAATGGTGCTGGGAAAATTAGCTAGCCATAAGTGAAAGCTGAAACTGGATCATTTTCTTACTCATATACGAATTAATTCAAGATGGATTAGAGCAAATGTTAGACCTAATACTATAAAAACCTAGAAGAAAACCTAGGTAATACCATTCGGAACATGAGCATGGGCAAGGACTGTGTCTAAAACATAAAAGCTGTGGCAACAAAAACCAAGAATTGACAAATGGGATCTAATTAAACTAAAGAGCTTCTGCACAGCAAAAGAAACTACCATCCAAGAGTGAACATCAACCACAGAATGGGAGAAAATTTTTTGCAATCTACTCTCATCTGACAAGGGCTAATATCAGAACCTACAAGAACTCAAGTAAATTTACAAAGAAAAAAACAAACAACCCCATCAAAAAGTGGGCAAGGATATGAACGAACATTTCTCAAAAGAGAACATTCATACAGCCAACAGACACATATATGAAAAAAATGCTCATCATCACTTGCCATCAGAGAAATGCAAAATCAAAACAATGAGATACCATCTCCCACACCAGTTAGAATAAAGCGATCGATAAAAAAGTCAGGAAACAACAGGTGCTGGAGAGGATGTGGAGAAATAAAGACACTTTTACTGTTGGTGGTATTATAAACTAGTTTCGCCATTATGGAAAACAATTAATGGCGATTCATAAGGATCTAGAACTAAGTACCATATGACCCAGCCATCCCATTACTGGGTATATACCCAAGGATTATAAATCATGCTGCTATAAAGACACATGCACACATATGTTTTGTTAGGCACTATTCACAATAGCAAAAGACTTGGAACCAGCAAATGTCCATCAGAGTGACAGACTGGATTAAGAAAATGTGGCACATATACACCATGAATACTATGCAGCCATAAAGGATGAGTTTATGTCGCTGTGGGATGTCAGATGCAGCTGGAAACCATAATTCTCAGCAAACTATCACAAGAACAAGAAAATAAACATGTTCTCAGTCATGGGTGGGAACTGAACAATGAGATCACTTGGACTTGGGAAGGGGAGCATCATACACTGGGGCCTATCATGGGGAGGGGAGGGAGAGATTGCATTGGGAGTTATACCTGATGTAAATGACTTGAGTTGATGGGTGCCTACGAGTTGGGTGCAGCACCAACATAGCACAAGTATACATATGTAAGCAAACCTGCATGTTGTGCCATGTACCCTAGAACTTGAAGTATAATAATAATTTTAAAAATTATAAATGGCAATAAAATATCATTAAAAAGTCAAAAGAAAACAGATTGGAAAAAATGAATATATGCATATGAATACATATGACAAAGAACTAACTGCCTTAACAAGTACAGAGGTCCTATAAATTATTAGGAAAAAGATAAAACAACAGAAACATGGGAGAAAGACATAATAAACAGAGTTAATAGAAAAACGAAAAATGGCAATTAAATAAATAAAAATGACCAAATTCACTCGCTACTAGAGAATCACAAAACTACAATGGGATATTATTTTTCAAGTATTACATTAATAAAGTTTTTAATGTTTGATAATATGCTACATTGGTGAGAGTATATGGAAATCAGCACTTGCATACATTGTTGATGAGAGTGTAGATTGGTATAATTTCTATTGATGAAGATTTAGCAATGACGTCTATATCCTTTGAACTAACGATGTATCCTACAGATATATTTGCATATAAGTGCAAATAAATATGTAACAAGGATATTCATTACAACATTGTTTATAACAAAAAATTTAAATAACCTAAGTATAATACTTCTCCATAGAGGAGTGTTAAAATATCTACATAATGGAATTCTATGGACCTGTTAAAATGAACAAAGTTGGGCTGTATGTTCTGATATGAAACAATCTCCAAGATAAACCATTTACTTAAAAATACACAATGCAGACATTTTCAGTTTCCAGTCCAGCATGTAAGGAGCTTGGAAGTCATCACCCCATCCTAACAAGTAAAAAGCTTTTTAAAAATGAAAAAATCAGCAACTTTTCTTAGATCCATTCGAGAAGTAAGGTCATAGGGCAAACCACTACCCCCAAAATTGGAGACAGATAGGGAGATAAAGAGAAACATAACTTACTGGAGTAGAAACCTGTAAGCAGAAATTTCCATGGAAACCAGTAACAGGATATGAAAGCCAGAACTGTACTTGTTAAATTACTGGAACTCAGTGTAGACAATTCTGAGAGGTAAAACCTTCAGGGAGGCTCAATCATGAGCCACCCTACACTTTTGTGAGTTTTACCTCTAGGAGCCTGCCAGGCTCTCTCAGTAAATATTAGGGGAAAAATCCCCTTACGCTTCTGGCATGGGGAGGGAAAATATAAGAATTTTGAAACACATAAGAACATTCTGTTCTTAATAAAGCTGGCCCTCAAGGGAAACTATTTTACTAGAGCCTCAGTGCTTAACTAACCCTAAAGGAAAGGAAATATCCAACTCTATCCCCCTGTAACCATCCAGCCCTACTTAGAGAAGGGAGATAAAACTGAGAAGCACTTGTAAAATTCACAGCCCAGGGACATAGGTTCACTGAAAGACTGAGACCTCACCATAGAACTATAGAAAACTTCCCCTCCTCCAACACCTTACCACCTCATTAATAAGGTCTATTGCCACAATTCCTTTTACTCACTACATCATGTCCAACTTCAGCAACAACAACAACAACAAAATACAAGGTCATACTGTCCGGGAATGGTGGCTCATGTCTGTAATCCCAGCACTTTGGGAGGCCAAGGTGGGAGGATCACTTGAGCTCAGGAGTTTGAGACCAGCATGGGCAACACAATAAGACCCCATTTCTACAAAAAAATTACAAGCCACACTAAAAGGAAAAATATACAGGTTGAAGAGACAGAGCACATATCACAACCAGACTCAGGTATGACAATGATGTTGGAATGATCAGATCAGGAATTTAAACAACTATCATTAATATGCTAAGGGCTTTAATACAAAATGTAACAACACGCAAGGACATATGTGTAATATAAGCAGAGAGATGAAATTTTTAAGAAAGAATAAAAAAAGAAATGCTAGAGACCAAAAATACTGTATGACCAATCCTTTTGATGGGCTCATTAGTAGACTGGACATCACTGAGGAAAGAATCTCTGAGTTTGAGAATATGATGAAAGAAACTTCCAAAACTTTAAAGCAAAGAAAAAACAGACTGGAACAAAAACAGAATTCTACAAAAAGAAGAAAGAGAAATGAACAGAAAAAAGTATTTGAAGCAGTAAGGACTAGGAATTTACCCCCAAATTAATGTCAGACACCAAACCACAGATCCAGGAAACTCAGAAAATAAGAAGCAGGATGAATACTAAAAATACTACCACACCTATGCATATCATGTTCAAGCTTCAGAAAGTCAAATACAACATTCTTGAAAGAAGCAAGAGAAAAAAAATTAAAGCTTTACTTACAGAAGAACAAAGCTGGGAATTACATTCTCCTCAGAAACCATGCTAGCAACACAAGAATAGAATAAAATATTTGAAGTGATGAGAGGAAAAAATACCTCACCAACCTAAAATTTTGAGCCCTTCAAAATTATCTTTCAAAAATAAAGGAGAAATAAAGACTTTCTCAAGCAAAAATTGAAGAAATTAGTTGCCAGTAGACCTGCTTTTCAAGAAATGTTAAAAGAAGTTCTTTAGAAGAAAAATGATGGAGATCAGAAACTCAGATCTACATAAAGGAAAAAAAAGAGCATTTGAGAAGAAATAAATGAAGGTAAAATGAAGTTTAATTTTTATCATTCTTAATTGAGCTAACAAGTCACAATTTCAACATAATAGAAACTAATTGCATATACTTAACTGAAATAAATTACAGCATTGATACAAGGGATAAGAGGGAGAAATTAGTAACATTTTGTTATTACAACAACATTTTGTTGTTACTGTACAAGTATACAATCCAAAGAGTCTTATAGTGTTATTTGAAAGTGGACTTGGAATAGGTGGAAATGTATGTATATAGAAAACTTTGGGACAATCACTAAAACCAGAGAAAAGAAAAAAACTGTGTAATTGACATGCTAAGAAAGGTGAAAAAATGAAATTACATAAATTGTTCAGTTAAAACCACAAAGGCAGAAAAAGAGTAGAAGACACAAGTAGAAACAAAACACAAGGGCAACTAATAGAGAAGAGTAGCAAATATGGTAGCTATTAATTTAACTATATCAATAATTCACATACTATACAATTAACCCATTTTAAATGCACAATTTAATGGTTTGGGTATAGAATTAATTTTTAAAAATTGTAGTAAAAATATATATATAACAAAATTTGCCATTAAAAATATGTGGCGCAGAAAATACATGTATTATGCTACAATTAGTATAAAATGTAAGTATTTATACAGAAATGTCCTTGAAAGCACAGAATATCTCTGACAGAAACTTACAACAATAGTTACGTCTAAGGAGTGCCACTTGGGGATGGAGAAAGAAAAATAAAAGGGAAATAATTTTTAATTAATATTCTTCTGTATCATTTTCATGGTTTGCTATGTTAGTATATTACCTACTCAAAAAACCAAAACCATTAAAAACTTTCTCAAGCATGTTTAAAACAGGGCATTTTTTCACTGCTCTTTCTTTTCACATTAACACCAGACATTACTAATCAGTCAGGGTACCCTTTTCCACTGAGAGCACCGATTAAATTTCAGAATCCTTCTCACCACAGTGCTCCAGGCTTTCACTACCAGTAAACCAAAGCAATACACAATGGATAATATCATTGCAATTATGTAATGAGATTCACATACTGAAAATATATTCTAGTTAGAGATTTCTATCTATATGAAATTTTCCAAGCAACTTGGCTATAACATTAAACAATGTACCTTTTAACTAGTACTTTCCCAGAAAATAAAAGTAAAGATGAATAAATATGCTAAATATGTACTATGTTACTACAGTTTCTGATTGTATGTTTAGAATATACACACCTCTCTGCCAGATTCAGGACAAAAAACACAGCATTTAAGGCTTTATATACTCACCCATATGTGGAATATTCCAAACTATGTACCATTTCAAAATATCCTGGCAGGTTATCTAACAATGCTGCAACATTTTTAAAGCAGTCAGACTGCCAAGTCTCAGTGTGGGATTCAGATGTGGAAGGTATTTGGAAGCGTATATTTTCTTCTAGGCAAATCCAGAATATGTCACTGTGAGAGAATTCCAGCCTCCTACCCCCAGAATTTTAGGTTAGTAACTGTGACTGCAACACATCGTTGGTGGCTCCAAAACAAGAATGATTGCATCTTGCATTTGCCACTGGCCAAAAATTTGTAGAGTCCTTGGCAGAAAGTCATTTCAAATCTAAGTCAAATGCTCAAGTCCACAGCATTTTTTAAATCAAAGCCAGTAGCAGTCAGAGTTTTACAATCTCCAACACATATGCAGGTGTGCAGGTGTATGTGTATGCACATGCACACACACATACACACACACAAAAAAAACACACATATCCTTTTTGCTATAACCCCATCCTCCTCTTAAGCAGAAAGGGAACACTTTCAGATTTTAAGAGCTAGAGTTGAAATTTTCTTGATATAATTTTAACCTAAACTGCCCGTATTATACCCAAAAGGAAAACTCCTATAGCATAATTCAACAATAGGTATGACCTTACACAAATTATTTCATTTCCCTGGGTGTATTAGTCCATTTTCACACTGGTGATAAAGACATACCCAACACTGGGAAGAAAAGGAGGTTTAATTTGATTTTCAGTTCCACATGGCTGGGGAGGTCTCACAGTCATGGTAGAGGGTGAAAGGCACTTCTTACATGGCAGTGGCAAGAGACAATGAGGAAGAAGCAAAAGCGGAGACCCCTGATAAACCCATCAGATCTAATGAGACTTATTCACTATCACAAGAATTGTGCAGGAAAGACCAGCCCCCATGATTCAACTACCTCCCACTGGGTCCCTCCCACAACCCTTGGGAATTCTGGGAGATACAATCCAAGTTGAGATTTGGATGGGGACACAGCCAAACCACATCATTCTGACCCTGGCCCCTCTCAAATCTCAAATCCTCACATTTCAAAACCAATCATGCCTTCCCAACAATCTCCCAAAGTCTTAACTCATTTCAGCATCACCTCAAAAGTCCACAGTCCATTGTTTCATCTGAGACAAGAAAAGTCCCTTCCGTATATGAGCCTATAAAATAAAATGCAAGTTAGTTACTTCCTAGATACTATGAGGGTACAGGCATTGGGTAAACACAGACATTCCAAATGGGAGAAATTTGCCAAAACAAAGGGGCCACAGGCCCCGTGCAAGTCTGAAATCCAGTGGAGCAATTAAATTGTAAAGTTCCAAGATGATCTCTTTTGACTCCATGTCTAACATACAGGTCACACTGATGCAAGAGGTGGGTTCCCATGGTTTTGGGCAGTTCAACCCCTGTGGCATTGCAGGGCACAGCCTCCCTCCCAGCTGCTTTCACAGGCTGGTGTTGAGTGCCTGTGGCTTTTCCAGGTGCATGGCACAAGCTGCCAGTGAATCTACCACTGTGGGGTCTGGAGGACAGTGTCTGTCTTCTCACAGCTCCGCTAGGCAGTGCCCCAGTAGGGACTCTGTGTCGGGGCTCTGACCCCATATTTTCCTTCCACACTGTCCTAACAGAGGTTCTCCAGGAGGGGCCTGCCCCTGCAGCAAACTTTTGCCTGGGCATCCAGTCATTTCCATATATCTTCTGAAATCTAGGTGGAAGTTCCCAAAGCTCAGTTCCTGACTTCTGTGCACCTGCAGGCTCAACACCACATGGAAGCTGCCAAGATTTAGGGCTTCCACCTTCTGAAGCAACAGTTTGAGCTGTACCTTGGCCCTCTGGAGTGGCTGGACACAGGGCACCAAGTCTCTAGACTACACAGCATGGGGTCCCTGGGCTCAGCCCATGAAACTACTTTTTCCTCCTTGGCCTCTGGGCCTGTGACTGGGGGGTGCTGCCGTGTAGGTCTCTGACATGGCCTGGAGGCATTTTCCCCATGGTCTTGGGGATTAAAATTAGACTCCTTGCTACTTATGCAAATTTCTGCAGCCAGCTTGAATTTCTCCCCAGAAAATGGGTTTTTCTTTTCCATTGCATAGACAGGCTGCACATTTTCCAAATTTTTATGCTTTGCTTCCCTTATAAAACTAAATGCTTTTAACAGCACTCAAGTCATGTCTTGAATGTTTTGTTGTTTAGAAATTTATTCTGCCAGCTGGGCATGGTGGCTCATGCCAGTAATCCCAGCACTTTGAGAGGCCGAGGTGAGCAGATCATCTGAGGTCAGGAGTTTGAGACGAACCTGGTCAACATGGCAAAAACCTTATCTCTACTAAAAATACAAAAAGTTAGCAGAGTGTGGAGGTGGGTGCCTGTAATCCCAGCTACTCAGAAGGCTGAGGCAGGAAGAATTGCTAGAGCCTGGGAGGCGGAGGTTGCAGTGAGCCAGGATCTCACCACAGCACTCCAGCCTGGGCAACAGAGTGAGACTCCATCTCAAAGGAAAAAAAAGAATAAAGAAAAATTTCTTCCACCAGATACCCTAAATTATCTCACTCAAGTTCAAAGTTCCACAAATCTCTAGGACAGTGGCAAAATGCCGCAAGTTGCTTTGCTAAAACATAACAAGAGTCACCTTTACTCCCATTCCCAACAAATTTCTCATTTTCATCTGGGATCAACTCAACCTGGAGTTTATTGTCCATATCACCATCAACATTTTGGACAAAGCTATTCAACAAGTCTCTAGGAAGTTCCAAACTTTCCCACATTTTCCTCTCTTCTTCTGAGCCCTCCAAACTGTTCCAGCCTCTGCCTGTTACCCAGTTCCAAAGTCGCTTCCACATTTTTGGGTATCTTTTCAGCAACGCGCCACTCTACTGGTACCAATTTACTGTATTAGTTCGTTTTCACACTGCTGACAAAGACATACCTGAGACTGGGAAGAAAAGGAGATTTAATGTGACTTTCAATTCCATGTGGCTGGGGAGGTCTCACAATCATGGCAGAGGGTGAAAAGCGCTTCTTACATGGCAGTGGCAAGAGACAATGAGGAAGAAACAAAAGTAGAAACCCCTGATAAACCCATTAGATCTAATGAGACTTATTCACTATCCCAAGAATAGCACAGAAAACACCATCCTCAATGATTCAATTCTGTCCCACCGGGTCCCTCCCACAACCCTTGGGAATTCTGGGAGATACAATCCAAGTTGAGATTTGGGTGGGGACAGTCACTGGGTTTCCATTTCCTCAACTGTAACATGAAATAATTTCACTTGGCAACCTCTTAGATCTGTCAAGTTTGAAGATTCCTAAAAAATAAGAATCATTTTAATATAAATAGCTTTACATGAAGAATAGGAGCAGTATTCAACCCCCATTAAAAATTAATATGTCTTAAGGATAGGTTGCAAGACTTAAACTGGGTCATCTTTCATCTTTTGAAGTCTCTTTTAGGTTCAAGATTCTATTAGTACTCTGGACTATAGTTTTCTAAACTAATATGTCTGCATTTTTTTAGAACACCTGAAAAGAAACAACTCATTGAAGTTAAACACTTCAGCCTTTGCAATATTCAACAAAACATGAATGGAAATCTAAGATTTTTATATTAATGGTGGTAAACATTGAAACTGTCTACTGACAGGAATGTACCTGTACATTCCTAATAAAACACACTGAGCTTTACCATGAGGTAATCCCAAAATGTCTATCCCTGCTTCATCTGGGTTAGGATTTTCCTGGAGACCATTGGCCTCTTTCATAGTCAATCAACACCAGCTTACCTAGGACCACTTATACGCAGAAAGTAATATAAAGTAGGACAGAGAACAAATAGTTTGATGGGATCAAAATTTACAAATCCTGATTATTATTGGCAGGGGGGAGGGGTGCAATATAATGGCTTTAAGGGAAGAAAGATGAAGTTAAGATTTCAGATCTACCACTCATTAGCTGTATCATCCTGGATAAGGTATCTAAGCCTATATATTTCAATTTCCTCAATTCAGTGAGGATAATGATACCGAATTCTTAAGGCTAATATTCCTGCAATACTGAAGGTATTCAAGAAGTAGCTATTAAAATTAGCATGTCCTCCTGGACACTATATATTCTGTCCTACCATAGCTAGTCTTTTGTTTCCACTCAGTCTCACTCCCCCCACCTTCATTTCTTCCCCCATCTCTCTCTCTGTATCTGAGCTTTTGCAGTCTACCCAGCTAGAGAATATTTCGGATATCTCTCCTGCTTAGCTAAACCCTGAAGTCTAGTCCCTTCTGGCTAGTTCATGGTCCAGACTCACTAATAAAGAAGTACAAAATGTCCGTTGGTCCATTGAACCACTTCTTCTATCTGAGATGAGTGTATGCTATTTTATTTGCAGTCAGTATTATGGTTCTTGGTCCTTAAGCAATGTAAAAAATCACCAGTCAGAATACAAACATTTATGGAAGAAACCTAAGAATTGACAGGGTGTTTATCATGATGACTCAGGCTATCAAGAAAGTCAATACAAACCAGACATGATGCCTAGAACAAAGATTATAACTTACAAACTGTGTGTTAGAGAACATCTGCCTTCCCTCCAGCATCAGCTTCCCTTGTGGCAAAAGAGGTATTTATAGACCTAGATTTTATAGTTTTATTTGGAATTGTAGACTTTGGTCTTGGAAAGTAGGAAAAATGTGAATTTGTGTAAGCTTTGAAAGTGCAACCTTTGTCCAGAGGAGAAAATAATCCTCTTGTAAAATATTGCCTATTTCAAAGAATCCCTGGACAAGTTCTAAAAGTCAAGTTAATACAGCAAACTCTTACTTTTAGAAATAAACATGAAAATGATGACAGGAATTTAAACTGGGTGTGATGCAGAAACTATCTGACAACTCCAATTCTCTCTCTCCATGACTCTGTCATAACTTTACACGGAGAATACTGAGGGTTGGTTGGGGCCTCTACTCTAGTTGACAGGGTAATGGTTAATATCAGCCATAACTACAACTCCATGTAAGCTGTATAATCTATAATGAGAAATTTTTAAATCACGGGACCCTGAGTAATCATCCTCCATTACAGACTACAATTGAAGAATTATTGTTATATGAGACTACAGAAGTTTAATAATTTTACAAAATGCTTTTATACATTGTACAAACATTGAGAGAGCTACTTTGAAGTAGAAAGTATTGAAAATAAGATAGCTTTTACCTTCAAAATAAAACTACTGTCTTAAAAGTTTCAAAAATAAAAACAAGCAACTGATTGGTAAACCTAAAGATTCTTCTCTAGCCACAGAGCAGTTACTTCTCTAGTGTTCTCTGAACAACCCCTTGAAATTTTGGATATTCAATACGACTCTATTATTATAGTATCTCTCTGTCTTGTGTTGTTTCTTTTTTTTCTTCTAAGTATGCTTTTCTTTTCTAACCTTCTAAGAATAAGAAATTCCTAAGGCGTAATTCTTGACTATTTTTTTCATTACACCTTCCACAGCACAGATTCTATCTTTTTCTTTCACTGATGCCCCCATCTCTTAGAAGTCATTTATTTAAAAAACAGTTATTATGCACTTGTTTTAGCTCTAACCTTTTTTAAAAACTTCCAAAATCATATGTAACTTTGCATCACTTAACATGTAGCTCATTAATAAAAATATGAGACACATAAAGAAAATAATCTGACCATTTCCTGTATTACAAAGGTGACTTGTCTAACACATATGAACTTCATATTTTTTCTTTTTTTACCTACTTTTTGAGATATAATTTACATAAAATAAAGTGTGTCCTTCTTAAGTGTATACTGTGATTATTTCTGACAAATATATGTACCCTACACTCACTACCTTTATCAAGATACAGAACATTTCTATCACCCAAGTTTCCTCCTGCCACTTTGCAATCAATTCGCTACTCACCACTGTTAATTCCAGGCAACCATTATGTCTTTCTGGCACTATAGACAAGGTTTGATTAATTTAGAATTTTAGATAAGTGGAATCACACAGATTTACTTGCTTTGTCACTGTAATCTTAACTAACCATAATATTTTTCAGAATTATTCGTGTTGTTCCATCAGTCAGTACTTAAATTCTTTTTTCTTTCTGAGCAACATTCCATTATACAGATGTACCACTATTTGTTTATTCATTCATTTGTTGAAAAACAATTGTATTATTCTAGTTGTTGACTATCAAAAACACTCACGTCCAAACTTTTTTCTGGAAACGTCTTTTCATTTCTACTGGGTAAATAATTAGAAGTCAAATTATTGGGCCATAGAACAAGTACATGATCAAATTTATTTTTAAAAAAACTAACAAATTGAAGGAAGGGCAGAGGAACATGGCCAATAGAAGCCTTAAGTAATCTTCCCCACTTCAGAAATGCTAATTTAACAACTATCTACACACAAAAATCTACCTTTCTAAGAGGCAAAAATCAGGTGAGCAATCACAGTACCTGGTTTTAAATTCATATCACTGAAAGAGGTACTGAAGAGAGTAAAAAAGACAGTATTGAACTGCTGACACCACTTTTTCCCCATACCTCTGGCAATGGCCACATGGTATAGAAAATCTGTGTGCTTGAGAGTGGGAGAATGTATTTCTAGGACTCTTCATCAAATTCAGTGTTTCCAGTCACAGCAAAAAAACCTAGATCTGGAGTAAACTCAGCCAATGCCTACCTACAAAGACAGCATTTAGATCAGCCCTAGTCAAAGGGAACTAACCCAGCTCAATGGTTGAAAGTTGAGTTTCAGCAAGCTGTGTCACTATGGGCTAAAATGCTCTGGGTTGCTAAATAAGCTTAAAAGGCATTCTAGGCAATAAGGACTGCAAATCCTAGGCAAGTCATAGTCCTGTGTTGAGATTAGAGGTAGTGAACGTAGGGCACCAGGACACCAGCCAGGGAGACTAAGGAAGTGTTTACGTTACCCTTCACCCAACTCCAGCAAAGCAGTTCTGGGGCACAGCACCAAAAGTGACACCTTCCTTCTGCTGAAAGAGAAGACAGTGAAGAGTACAGAGGACTTTGTCTTGCATCATGGATACCAGCTCAGCCACAGTGGGATAAGCCACTGGGCAGACTCATGAGGCCCCTTTCCAGGCCCTACCTCACAGATGATATATCTAGATACAACCTGGGCCAGAAGGGGAGTTGCTGCCTTAAAGAAAAAGACCCAGTCCTGTCAGGATCCATTACTTTTTGGCTGAAGAGCTACTTGACTCTAAAAAACAAGCATCAACAACCAGGTAGTAAGTCATAGAACTTGGGTGAAATTCTGAGACCTGCTGGTTTCACTAACCAGCTGGGGAACAGTAGGGAAAAGCACCAAGTGGGCTCTTGGTATCCTCAATTCCAGGCCTTGGCTCTTGGACAGCATTTAAGTACCAACCCTGGGCCAGAGGGGAGTCCACTGCTCTTAACATTCCCAGGCCTGGCAGCATTCACCACAAGCTGACTGAAAAGCTCTTGGCTTTAAATGAACATTGACAATAGTCTGAAAGTACCCTCCATGGTTCTATGGTGGTGGTGCCAATGGGGAGAGGCTTCCTTGCCTATAAAAGGGGAGAGAAGAATGGCAAAAACTTTGTCTCCTGGTTTGAGCATAGGATTAGCCACAATAGAATGGAGCACCAGGTAGATTTCTAAGGTATTTGATTCCAGTTCCTTCCTTCTGGATAGCATCTCTGGAATTGCACAGGGCCTGGAGGACCTTGCCACCTTGATGGGAAGGACACAAGCCTGGCTGGCTTTTCTACCTACTGAGTGCAGAGCCCTGGGGTCTTGAGCAAACATTGGTGGTAACCAGGTAGTGGTTACACTAGGCCTTGAGAAATACCCAGTGCTGTGCTGGTTTCAGGTCTGATCCAGCGCAGCGCCAGTGGTGATGCCCATAGGGTTGCTTATGTCCTATCACCCACAGCTCTGGAGAGCTCAGCAAAGATAGTGAGACTGCTTGTTTGGGAGAAAGTAAGGGAAAGTAACAAGAGCCTCTGACTGGTAATCAAAATAACTCTTTTGCCTCTTATTCAAGACCAAAATGGCAGTATCTCTATGAGTCTGCAAAAACCACAGCCTTACTAGGCTTTAGGTGTCCCCGAATGCAGATATGGCTTAGACAACAACACCCAAGTCGTTTTGAATACCTGGAAAGCCTTCCTGAGAAGGACAGGTACAAAAAAAAAAGAGAGAGAGAGACTGTGAAGACCACAATAAAAAACTAACTCTTCGATGCCCAGACACTAATGAATATTCACAAGCATAAAGACTATCCAGGAAAACATGACCTAACCAAACAAACTAAATAAAACAACAGAGACTAATAATGGAGAAACATGGAGAAACAGAGATATGAGAATTTTCAAACCAGGAATTCAAAATAGCTGTTTTGAGAAAACTTTAAAAAATTAAGATAGCATAAGAAATAGAAATGTATTAGATAAATTTAACAAAGATAATAAAATTTTTTAAAAATAAAGCAGATATTCTGGAATAGAAAAATGAAATTAACATATGAATAATGTTTCTGAGTTTTCCAATAGCTGAATTTATCAAGAAGGCAGAATTTGTGAGCTTGAAGACAGGTTATTTGAAAATACACAGTCAGAGGAAACAAAAGAAAAAAGAATAAAAAACAAAGAAGCGTGTCTATGAAACAGCCTCAAAAAGGTAAATCCAAGAGTTATTGGAATGAAATAGCAGGTGGAGAAAGACATCAAGGTAGAAATGTTGTTCAAAGAGATAATGTCAGAGAATTTCCCAAATCTAGGGAAAATATCAATATTCAACTTCAAGAAGATTATACAACGCCAAATAGATTTACCTCAGATATTACTACTTCAGTTGATTTCTTGAAAAGTTAAACAAAATTGGAAATCCTTTAGCCAGAATATCTAAGATAAAAAGAACATAGATCCAAATAAATAAGAGATTAAAAATAAGACATTACAAATGATTCCACACAAATTCAAAGGGCCATTAGTGGCTACTATGGGCAACTATATACCAATAAGTTAAAAAATCTGGAAGAAATGGATAAATTCCTAGACACATACAACTTACAAATATTAAATCATGAAGAAATCCAAGACAGGAACAGACCAATAAGTAATGAGATAGAAACCATAATAAAATGTCTCCCAGTAAAGAAAAGCCTGAGAGCAGATGGCTTCACTGCTGAATTCTACTAAACACATAAAAAAGAATTAATACGATCCTACTCAAAGTATTCTGAAAAATAAAGAAGGAAAGACTTCCAGAAGTATGAAGCCAGTATGACCTGAATATCAAAGCCAGACACAGACATATCAAAAATTGAAAACTACAGGTCAATATTCCTGATGAATTTTGACACAAAAATTCTCAATAAAATACTATCAAACAAAATTCAACAATAAGGTCATTTATCATGATCAAGTGAGATTCATCCCAAGGATGCAAGGAATGTTTGACATATGTAAATCAATCAAGGTGATACATCATATAAACATAATAGAGAAGAGAATCCATATGATCATCTCAAGCAATGCTGGAAAAGCATTTGATAACATTAAGCATTGCTTCATGATAAAAACCCTTAAAAAACTGAGTATAGAAAAAACATTCCTCAACATAATAAAAGGCATGTGTAGCAGACCAACAACTAGTATTACATTTAATGGAGAAAAACTAACAAACTTTCCTCTAAGATCTGGAATGCCGCAAGGCTGCCTACTGTCCCCACTGTTATTTAACATAGTACTGGAAGTCCTAGCTAGAGCAATTAGAAAAGAGAAAGAAATAAAGACATCCAAATTGGAAAGGAAGAAGTCAAATTATCCCTGTTTGTTGATAATATGATCTTATATTTGGAAATTCTAAGGACTCCACAAAAAACTACTAGAACTAATAAACACATTCAGTAAAGTTGCTGAATACAATACTATTTTATAAAATTTAGTACCATTTGTATATGCCAACAGTGAACAATCTTAAAAACAAACAAGATAGTAATTCTATTTACAATAGCCACACATAAATACCTCAAAATTAACTTAAGAAAGTAAAAGAAAATCTACAATTAAAACAAGAAAACTTTGATACAGAACATTGAAGAGGATACCAAAAAAAATGAAAAGATATTCCATGTTCATGGATTGGAAGAATTAATGTTGTTAAAACATTCGTAATACCCAAAACAATCTACTGATTTAATGCAATCCTTATTGAAATACCAATGGAATTCTTCAAAAAAAAAAATAACAAAAACAGGGCTATAGTAACCAAACCACAACAATACTAGCATAAAAACAGACACATAGATCAATGGAACAGAATAGGCAACCCAGAAACAAATGGATACATGTGCAGTGAACTCATCTTCTACAAAGTTGCCAAGAACATACATTGGAAATATAGTCTTTTCAATAAATGGTGTTGGGATAACTAGATATCCATATACAGAAGAATAAAACTAGAATAGTACCTCTAGCCATATACAAAAATAAAATCAAAATGGATTAAATACTTAAAATTGAAGGCCTCAAACTATAAAATAACAATAAGGAAATATTGGGGAAACTCTCCAGGACATTGGTCTGGGCAAAATTTCTTGAGTAATATCCCACAAACCCGGGTAACCAAAGCAAAATTGAACAAATGGGACCAACTCACATTAAAAAAAACTTCTGTATAGCAAAGGAAATGATCAACAGAATGAAGGTACAACACATAGAATGACAAAAAAAATTGCAAACTACCCATCCTACCCATCTGAAAAGATATTAATAAACAGATTATATGAGAAGTTCAAACTACTCTCTAGAAAAAAAAATCTAACAATTTGAATCAAAAATTGGCAAAAGATCTGAATAGACATTTCTCAAAAGACATACAAATGGCAAATAGGCAAATGAAAATGTGCTTGACATCATTGATCATCAGAGAAATGCAAATCAAAACTACAATGAGATATCATCTCACCTCAGTTAAAATGGGTTTAACCAAAAGGCAATAACAAATGCTGATGGCAATGGGGAGAAAAGCGAGCCTTCATACACTATTGGTGGGATTGTAAATTAGTACAACCACTATGAAAAACAGTTTGCAGACTCCTCAAAGAACTAAAAATAGAGCTACCCTAAGATCTATCCATCCTACTGATGGGTTTATATTCAAGAGAAAATAAATCAGTATATGGAAGAGATATCTGCACTCCCATGTTCATTGCAGCACTGTTCACAATAGCCAACATTTGGAAGCAACCTAAGTGTACATCGACAGATGAATGGATTTTTAAAATGTGGTACAGATACACAATGGAGGACTATTCAGCCATAGAAAAATAAGATTCTGTCATTTACAATAACATAGATAGAACTGGAGGTCATTATGCTAGTTGAAATAAGCCAGATACAGAAAGACAAACATTACATGTTCTCACTTATTTGTGAGATATAAAATTCATAACAATTGAACTCACAGAGATAGCAAAAGGATGGTTACCAGAAGCTGGGAAGGGTATTGGGAAAGTGGAAGTGACCTGGGGTTGGTTAATAGTTACAAAAAAAAATAGAAAGATTAAATAAGACCTAATATTTGATAGCACAACAGGGTGGCTATAGTAAATAGTAATTTAATTGTACATGTTAAAATAACTAAAAGAGTATAATTGGATTGTTTGTAACACAAATGATAAATATACGTTGGGATGGATCCCCCATTTTACATTATGTAACTATTACACATTTTCTGCCTGTATCAAAACATTTCATGTACCCCATAAATATATACACCTACTATGTACTCACAAAAATTAAACATTTTTCTAATAATTAAATTGTTTAATAGGCTAAATACATCAATCTGAGATTTCAAACTATAAAACTACTAAAAGAAACCATTCATAAAATAGTCCAGGACATTGAACTGAGCAAACATTTCTTGATTAATATCTTACAAGCACAGGCAGCCAAAGCAAAAATGGACAACCGGTTCACTTAAAAGTTAGAAAAACTTCTGCACAGCGAAGAAAACAAGCAACAAAATGAAGAGACAACCCACAAAATGGGAGAAAATATTTTCAAACTAACCATCTGACAAGGGATTAATATACAGAATATATAAGAACCTCAAACAACTTTATAAGAAAAAATATAATAATCTGATCAAAAATTGGACAAAAGATCAGAATAGACATTTCTCAAAAAAAAAGACAAAGAAATTTAAAACAGGTGAATGAAAAGGTTCTCAACATAATTGATCATTAGAGAAGTGAAAATCAAAACTACAATGAAATTTCCTCTTACCTCAGTTAAAATGGCTTTTATCCAAAAGATAGGCAATAACAAATGTTGGCAAGGATGTGAAGGAAAGGGAATTCTCCTACACTTTTTGTGGAAATATAAATTAGTACAACGACCATGGAGAGCAGTTTGGAGGCTGCTCAAAAAAAAACCTAAAAAATAGAGTTACCATACAATCCATCAATCTTACTGCTTGGGTATATATCCAAAGAAAGGAAATCAGTATATTGAAGAGATAATCTGCACTCCCATGTTTGTTGCAGCACTGTTCAAAACAGCCAAGGTTTGGAAGCCACCTAAGTGTCCATCAACAGATGAATGGATAAAGAAAATGTGACACTTGCACACAATGAAGAGGAAGGACTATTTAGCCCTAGAAAAGAATGAGATCCTGTCATTTGCAACAACAGGGATGAAACTGGAGATCGTTATATTCAATGAGATAAGCCAGGAACAGAAAGACAGGCTTCCATGTACTCAGTTATTTGTAAGAGCTAAAATTTAAAATAAGTGAACTCATGGAGATGGAGAACAGAAGAATGGTTTCCAGAGGTTGGAAAGAGGGTAGTGGGGGATAAGAGAGATGTAAGGTTGTTTACTGGGTACAAAAAAATAGAAAGTATACCTCCATGAATGCTGATGTGATTATTACGTATCACATGCCTGTATCAATATATCTCACTTGACCCCTAAATACATATCTACTATATACCACAAAAATTAAAAGCAAAAAAAATTAGATAAAATTGTTAGAAAACTAACAAATGTTTTTGGTTGTATAGTTTTACACTCACGCATCAGTATTAAGAGTGACAGTTTTTCCACTTTCATATCAACACTTGGTACTTTCAGTATTTTTAATTTTAGCCATTCCCATAGATACAAGTAGTATCATATTGTGCTTTCAGTTTCCATTTCTTTAATATCTAATTATGTGAAGAATCTTTTTGTATCTTCATTTGCTATTCTTTTTTTATATATATACTTTAAGTTCTAGGGTACATGTGCACAACGTGCAGGTTTGTTACATATGTATACATGTGCCACTATTCCCATTAGACATTTATCTCCTGAAGTGTTTGGTCAATTTTTTTTTTACTCATTTTTCAGTGTTTTATTTTTTTTGCCTGCTTATAAATGCATGGCAAATGAAAGAGTTTTTAAAATATTTTTGTAGATTTGCTTTTAAACAGATTTATTGAGATATAATTCACATACCATGTAATTTACCCATTTAAAGTCAATTTCAGGAGAGTTGACATCTTAACAACATGAACTCTTAATAAATAGTTTCTATTCTTTGGGGTTTAAAAAATAATTTTTCTCAACAATGTTTTGTTGTTTTAGTGTACAGGGCTGGAACATTTTTAAAATTCATCTTAAGTATATCATAGTTTTTTATGCCATTGTAAATGGCTATTCAAAATTTCATTTTTCGGTTGTTTCTTTGTATTATAGAAAAACAACTGATTTTTGTGCACTGAGCTTATGTTCTACTTCTTTGCTAAATTTACTTTTGATTTCCGGTAAGTTTTTAGAAAAACATATTCTATGATTCTATGGTAGTCTCTACATATATGTCTCGTTTTCCGTGAATAATAATTGTATACTTTCTAAAAGTTTGTGTTTTGTATTTGATTTTCTCACCTTATCATACTGGCTAGGACAAAAAAGTGCAAAATTGAATAGGAGTGGTAAGAGCACATATGTTTGCCTTGTTTCCAATTTTAAGCAGAAAACATTTAGTGTTTCAAGATTAGGCATAATGTTATTTATAAGTTTCTGGCTTTTCTTGTTTTTCTGTACATGCCTTTTACCATGTTAAGGAAGATCCCTTCTTGTCCTAGATAAATTAGAGTATTTTTCATGAAAGTTCACTGTATATTTAAAATGCCTTTTTAAATACCCCTTTGAATATAAATTTTTACTTTTTTTGTTATTTTTATATGGTGGACTAAGTTGATTGATTTTTAATTGTGGTAAAATACATGTAACATACAATTTTTTATTCAAAAAATTTTAAGGATACAATTTGGTGGTATTAAGTACGTTCACATATTATTGTACAACCATCACCAACAACCAGCTCTAGAATTCTTTTTATCTTTCCAAACTGAAATCCTCTACACAATAAACAGTAACTCTCCACTTTCCCTTTCCCCAGCTCCTTGCAACCACCATTCTACTCTGTGTATCTATGAATTGTGCTATTCTAGGTAACTCATGTAAGTAAGATTACACCTTTCTCCTTTTGTGTCTTGTTCATTTCACATAACATAATATCTTCTTGGTTCATTCATGCTGTAGCATTTGTACAACTTTTTCTTTCTTTTCAAGGCTGTATAATATTCCATTGTATAAACATACAACAATTTGTTCATCCATCCTTCTATTAATGAACATTTACATTGTTTCCATTTTCTGCTATTGTGAATGACGTTACCATGAATATTGGTGTACAAATATCTGTTCAAGTAACTGCTTTTAATTATTTGTGGTATATTCACAGAAGTGAAATCATCGGATCACATGGTAATTTAATTTTTAATTGTTTTACCACATTCTTACCAACACTTGCTATTTTCTAGATTTGTCATTTTGTTTGTTTTTTTTAATAGCTGTCCTAATGGGTGGGAATTAAAATCATATTTTGGTTTTTATTTTTATTTTCCTAATGATTAGTTGTGTTTGTCATCTTTTTATAGGCTCATTGGCATCAATATATATTTCTTTTTCAGCTAAATTTATGTACAAGTACTTCATCCATTTTAACATTGGATTGTTTGATTTTTTGTTGTTGAGTTGTAAGATTTTTAAATATATTATTGATATTAACTGCATATCACATATATGATTTGCAAATACTTTCTCCCACTCCATGGGTTGTCTTTTCACTGCTGACACTGTACTTTGATACACAAAAGTCTCTAATTTTGACAAGGTCTAATTTATTAACTTTTTTTCTCTTACCTGTGCTTTGAAGATCATATCTAAAACAATTTTTACCAAATCCAATGTCATAAAGATATCCCTATGTTTATGTTTTTGTCTAAGAATTTTATAGTTTTAGCTCTTATGTTCAGATTTTTGCTCCATTTTGAATTAATTTTTGTATTTAATGTAAAGTAAAGGTCCAATTTCCTTCTATTGCTTGTGCATATAAGGTTTCTCACCACCGTTTGTTGAAAAGATTATGTTTTTTATTGAATGGTCTTGGCAAACATCAAAAATCATTTGATCACACATGTTAGGATTTATTTCTGTGTTCTGTATTCTATTCCATTGATCTATGTTTATGTCTTTGTGCCATTACCACAATATTTTGTTTAGTGTAGCATAATAGACAGTTTTGAATTCAAGAAGTGTAAGAATTTCGATTTTATTTACAGAGTGTTTGGCTATTCAAAGACTTTTGAGATTTCATATACATTTTAAAATTGATTTTTTTTTCTTTTAATGCAAAAAAATTATTATAATATTGATACAGATTTCCTTGTGTGTGGAGGACTTTAGGTAGAGTAGACATCTTAACACATTATCTTGCAATATATGAATACATAATGTCTTTCCATTTATTTGTGTCTTCTCGAATTGCTTTTGGTAACATTTTTTAGTTTTCATGTACAAGTCTTTTGCATGTTTATAAGTTTATTCCTATTTGGTATTTTCATGCTACTGTAAATGGAATTCTTTTCTAAATTTCCTTTTTGAATTACTGATTATTAGTGTATAGAAATGCAACTGAATTGTGTGGGTTGATTTTTTATCCTGTAATCCTGCTAAAATTGATTATTAGTTCTAACAGGTGTGTGTGTGTGTGTAATACTTAAGGTGTTCTACACATAAGATTATGTCATTTGTAAACAGAGCTAATTCTACTTCTCCCTTTTTTAAATTATACTTTAAGTTCTGGGGTCCATGTCCACAACGTGCAGGTTTGCTGCATATGTACACATGTGCCATGTTGGTATGCTGTACCCATTAACTCGTCATTTACATTAGGTATATCTCCTAATGCTATTCCTCCCCCTCCCCCCTCCCCACAACAGGACCCAGTGTGTGATGATCCACTTCCTTTGTCCAAGTGATCTCATTGTTCAATTCCCACCTATGAGTGAGAACATGCAGTATTTGGTTTCCTGTTCTTGCGGTAGTTTGCTGAGAATGATGGTTTCCAGCTGCATCCATGTCCCTACAAAGGACAGGAACTCATCCTTTTTATGGCTGCATAGTATTCCATGGTGTATATGTGCCACATTTTCTTAATCCAGTCTGTCACTGATGGACATTTGGGTTGATTCCAAGTCCTTGCTATTGTGAATAGTGCCACAATAAACATACGTGTGCATGTGTCTTTATAGCGGCATGACTTATAATCCTTTGGGTATATCCCTAGTAATGGGATGGCTGGGTCAAATGGTATTCCTAGTTCTAGATCCTTAAGGAATCGCCACACTGTTTTCCACAATGGTTGAACTAGTATACAGTCCCACCAACAGTGTAAAAGCCTGATACCTTTTTCTCCACATCCCCTACAGCACCTGTTGTTTCCTGACTTTTTAATGATTGCCATTCTAACTGGTGTGAGATGGTATCTCATTGTGGTTTTGATTTGAATTTCTCTGATGGTGAGTGATGATGAGCATTTTTTTCATCTGTCTGTTGGCTGTATGAATGTCTTCTTTTGAGAAGTATCTGTTCAAATCCTTTGCCCACTTTTGATGGGGTTGTTTGTTTTTTTCTTGTAAATTTCATTGAGATCTTTATAGGTTCTGGAAATTAGTGCTTTGTCAGATGAGTAGATTGCAAAAATGTTCTCCCATTCTGTAGGTTGCCTGTTCACTCTAATGGTAGTTTCTTTGCTGTGCAGAAGCTCTTTAGTCTACTTAGATCCCATTTGTCAATTTTGGCTTTTGTTGCCGTTGCTTTTGGTGTTTTAGACATGAAGTCTAACATTTAAGTCTCTAATCCATCTTCAATTAATTTTTGTATAAGGCATAAGGATCCAGTTTCAGCTTTCTACTTATGGCTAGCCAATTTTCCCAGTACTATTTATGAAATAGGGAATCCTTTCCCCATTTCTTGTTTTTGTCAGGTTTGTCAAAGATTAGATGGCTGTAGATGTGTGGTATTATTTCTGAGGGCTCTGTTCTGTTCCATTGGTCTACATCTCTGTTTTGGTAGCAGTACCATGCTTTTTTGGTTACTGTAGCCTTGCAGTATAGTTTGAAGTCAGGTATGCCTCTAGTTTTGTTGTTTTGGCTTCGGATTGTCTTGGCAATGAGGGGTCTTTTTTGGTTCCCTATGAACTTTAAAGCAGTTTTTTCCAATTCTGTGAAGAAAGTCATTGGTAGCTTAATGAGGATGGCATTGAATCTATAAATTACCTAGGGCAGTATGGCCATTTTCACAATATTGATTCTTCCTATCCATGAGCATGGTATGTTCTTCTATTTGTTTGTGTCCTCTTTTATTTCACTGAGCAGTGGTTTATAGTTCTCCTTGAAGAGGTCCCTTACATCTCTTGTAAGTTGGATTCCTAGATATTTAATTCTCTTTGAAGCTATTGTGAATGGGAGTTCATTCATGATTTGACTCTCTATTTGTCTGTTACTGGTGTATAAGAATGCTTGTGATTTTTGCACATTTATTTTGTATCCTGAGACTTTGCTGAAGTTGCTTATCAGCTTAAGGAGATTTTGGGCTGAGACAATGGGGTTTTCTAAATATACAATGATGTCATCTGCGAACAGGGACAATTTGACTTCATTTTTTCCTAACTGAATACCCTTGATTTCTTTCTCTTGCCTGATTGCCCTAGTCAGAATTTCCAACACTATGTTGAATAGGAGTGGTGAGAGAGGGCATCCCTGTCTTGTGCCTGACTTCAAAGGGAATGCTTCCACTTTTTGCCCATTCAGTATGATATTGGCTGTGGGTTTGTCATAAAAAGCCCTTATTATTTTCTGATGCGTTCCATCAATACCGAACTTATTGAATGAGTTTTTAGCATGAAGGGCTGTCGAATTTTGTCGAGGCCTTTTCTTCATCTATTGAGATAATCATGTGAGTTTTGTCTTTGGTTCTGTTTATATGCTGGATTACGTTTATTGATTTGCATATGTTGAACCACCCTTGCATCCCAGGAATGAAGCCCACTTGATCATGGTGGATAAGCTTTTTCATGTGCTGCTGGATTTGGTTTGCCAGTATCTTTTGAGGATTTTTACATCAATGTTCATCAGGGATATTGGTCTAAAACTCTCTTTTTTTGTTGTATCTTTGTCAGGCTTTGGTATCAGTATGATGTTGGCCTCATAAAATGAGTTGGGAGAATTCCCTCTTTTTCTATTGATTGGAATAATTTCAGAAGGAATGGTACCAACTCCTCCTTGTACCTCTGGTAGAATTCAGCTGTAAATCCATCTGATCCTGGACTTGTTTTGGTTGGTAGGCTATTAATTATTGCCTAAATTTCAGAGCCTGCTATTGGTCTATTCCGAGATTCAACTTCTTCCTGGTTTAGTCTTGGGAGGGTGTAAGTGTCCAGGAAATTATCCATTTCTTCTAGGTTTTCTAGTTTATTTGCGTAGAGGTGTTCTTAGTATTCTCTGATGGTAGTTTGTATTTCACGTTGGTGGTAGTATCCCCTATATCATTTCTTATTGCGTCTATTTGATTCTTCTCTCTTTTCTTCTTTATTAGTCTTGCTAGTGGTCTATCAATTTTGTTGATTTTTCAAAAAACCCGTTCCTGGATTCATTGATTTTTGGAGGGTGTTTTGTGTCTCTATCTCCTTCAGTTCTGCTCTGATCTTAGTTATTTCTTGCCTTCTGCTCGCTTTTGAATGTGCTTGCTCTTGCTTCTCTAGTTCTTTTAATTGTGATGTTAGGGTGTAAATTTTAGATCTTTCCTGCTTTCTCTTGAGGCCATTTAGTGCTATAAATTTCCCTCTAGACACTGCTTTAAATGTGTCGCAGAGATTCTGGAATGTGGTGTCTTTGTTCTCATTAGTTTCAAAGAACATCTTTATTTCTGCCTTCATTTTGCTATGTACTCAGTAGTCATTCCGGAGCAGGTTGTTCAATTTCCATGTAGTTGAGTAGTTTTGATTGAGTTTCTTAGTCCTGAGTTCTAGTTTGATTGCACTGTGGTCTGAAAGACAGTTTGTTATAATTTCTGTTCTCTTACATTTGCTGAGGAGTGCTTTACTTCCAACTATGTGGTCAATTTTGGAATAAGTGTGATGTGGTGCTGAGTAGAATGTATATTCTGTTGATTTGGGGTGGAGAGTTCTGTAGATGTCTATTAGGTCCTCTTGCTGCAGAGTTGAGTTCAATTCCTGGATATCCTTGTTAACTTTCTGTCTCGTTGATCTGCCTAATGTTGACAGTGGGGTGTTAAAGTCTCCCATTATTATTGTATGAGAGTCTAAGTCTCTTTGTAAGTCTCTAAGGACTTGCTTTATGAATCTGGGTGCTCCTGTATTGGGTGCATGTATATTTAGGATAGTTAGCTCTTCCTGATGAATTGATCCCTTTACCATTATGTAATGGCCTTCTTTGTCTCTTTAAACTTTGAGGGTTTAAAGTCTGTTTTGTCAGAGACTAGGATTGCAACACCTGCTTTTTTTTTTTGTTTGTTTTCCATTTGCTTGGTAGATCTTCCTCCATCCCTTTATTTTGAGCCTACGTGTGTCTGTGCATGTGAGATGGGTCTTCTGAATACAGCAAACTGATGGGTCTTGCCTCTTTATCCAATTTGCCAGTCTGTGTCTTTTAATTGGATCATTTAGTCCATTTACATTTAAGGTTAATATTGTTATGTGTGAACTTGATCCTGTCATTATGGTATTAGCTGGTTATTTTGTTTGCTAGTTGATACAGTTTCTTCCTAGCATCGATGGACTTTACATTTTGACATGTTTTTGCAATGGCTGGTACCTGTTGTTCCTTTCCATGTTTAGTGCTTCCTTCAGGATCTCTTGTAGGACAGGCCTAGTGGTGACAAAATCTCTAAGCATTTGCTCATCTGGAAAGGATTTTATTTCTCCACTTATGAAACTTAGTTTAGCTGGATATGAAATTCTGGGTTCAAAATTCTTTTCTTTAAGAATGTTGAATATTGGCCCCTACTCTCTTCTGGTTTGGAGAGTTTCTGCCGAGAGATCTGTGACACTATTCACAATAGCGAAGACTTGGAATCAACCCAAATGTCCATCAGTGACAGACTGGATTAAGATAATGTGGCACATATACACCATGGAATACTATGCAGCCATAAAAAAGTATGAGTTCATGTCCTTTGTAGAGACATGGATGAAGTTGGAAACCATCTTTCTGAGCAAACCATCGCAAGGACAGAAAACCAAACACCACATGTTCTAACTCATAGGTGGGAATTGAACAATGAGGACACTTTGACACAGGGTGTGGAACGTTACACACCGGGGCCTGTCATGGAGTGGGGGAAAGGAGGAGGGGTAGCATTAGGAGATATACCTAATGTAAATGATGAGTTAACAGTTGCAGCACACCAATATGGCACATGTATATATATGTAACAAACCTGCATGTTGTATACATGTACCCTAGAACTTAAAGTATAATTTTAAAAATAATAAATAAATAAATAAATAAATAAATTTTCTTATCCAAATATCACAGAGGAAGAAACTCTAGTAAGAGACAAGATCATAATTTGAACTGAGATGTGCTTGACCCCAAAGCACTTGTTCCTAAATACTATGACTTTGTCTTTAGAAAGATGTCCATGTCTGTTAGAAAGGGGAGTAGAAAGGGAGGTGATGAAATCACATGGTGATTACCTGTCTTTGGAAGGATTGGTATAAAAAAGAGAAAGAACATCACATAGCCAAGGACAAAAACAAAAGAATGGCATAAACATGCACAACGAGTATCAACAAACCTAAATTTCTGTGTGTTGCGGCTCTGAAATATGTTAAAGACCAAGTAATTCTTTAATTTTTGAGCTACATTTGGGACAAAAAGAACAAAATTTGGCAGAATGCTTGCCTGGGTCAAATGGAGTAATAAGACCATATGACAAAAAGCAAGTAAAATTACTCAATTCCAATTTTTTCTTCCTTTTCTATCAAAGGGAGTGGCCTTCAACTTCCAACAGTAAGAGAAATGCGGATTAAAAGGCCATCTAAAATAGTTGAATAGTAAGAGAGTTCTGTGCCACTTTAAATTAAATAAAACATATAGGCTCAAATGAACTCAGCCTCAGTATAACAAAAAATCTTATGGATGTAAACGTAAGACTATTCTGGAAATCTCTCATGTCAACTAAACAAACATATATGTACCAAGCATGGTAACGGAATCTCTTTGGCCATGGGTAAAGATTAATGAGTCCCTACCTTCTAGGGCCCATAGCCTGGATGAAATATTTTCAAAGCTAAGTTAGAAAGCAATTTATGATAAAAAAAAAATTGCTAGTTGGGCGTATGAGATCTCAAGAGAACTTACAGTGAATTAACTCTGTAAGCTCGCCTTTGAAAATGTATGAGACTTCAACTGGTAGAAATTTGGTGGAAAAATGCCCTAAGTCAATGAGAATTCCCCAGTCACGTCATTAGAATATTATAGTGGAAAAGTGCAGAGTTTACTTGGAGAAGTGTAAATGGTTTAGTTTTGGGAAAAATCAAGAACATTGAAAAAGTATACAGGTCACTAGACAGTAGGATAAGATTGTCTCATTTTTTATCACTGTATACCCAGTATATTCCTTGCAAATATTAGTATCCAATGAAAACAATATTGAACAGGAAATATGAATTTAAATATAGGTATAGGCAAATGTTGCCTCAATTTCCAAAACTGGAAAAAGCTATATCTCAGAACATTTACAACGGATTGACTTTCAGAGATGTCTAAAGAAAAGTAGGGTTCATGAGCAAGTGGCAGAGTTATCAGTAGCTAAGCTTACTAGATTTTCTTTTTCCCCACATTTTTATTGTGAAAATTATAAAGTTATAGAAATGTTGAAAGAATAATTCAATGAACATGCATTTTTACTTCCCCTAGATTCTCCAAATGTTAACATTTTGCTCCATTTACTCGACCTCTGTGTGTGTGTGTGTGTCTGTGTGTGTGTGTCTTTTTTCTGAATCATTTGAAAGTAAGTTTCAGATATCATTACTTCCTTTTTAAACAAGGTTATTAAACTTATATCAACAAGTATAATGTATCTAGGCTTTCTCAAAGTATATGGCAAATTTTTTTCTTGATATTGTACTAACAAAATGGACAAAGTGTAAGTTAAATAATATGACTAGGTGAGTTCATGCTTAGTTAAATTAACATACTGAAGAGTGTTGATTAATGGAGCAATTGCACCCTGGAGGGAGGTCACTGGTACTCCACCACACAACTCTGCACTTATTTTAGTTGGCATAAATGTTTTATCTTCTGCTGAGAGTTTATCCCTGAATAATGTCTAATTTCACACTTTCCAGCTGTAGTTTACAGAAAGTCACCTTTAGGGTTTTAAAAAATATATTCTTAGCCACTCTGAGCGATTCTGACTCAGTAGGCCTCGGAAAGGGCCCTTGGCATTTGTGGCAATTATCTATGACTGAGAATCACTGATTTAGGATAACTTTTTATTTAGTTGAATCTCTTGTCGAACCTACCCCATTGCAAATAATGTAGTCTTAAAAACCTTCAGACTCTTATACCACAAAGAATTGAGTTACTGAGTACTTCTACCTGAAAGAAATTATTTGCCAATTTTGGGTCATCTCATTCAACCAGCAGCTACAGTTTCAGTTAAGCTTTATAAAACTCATAGTTGTAACTTCTAAACGTGGTAGAAAATTTCTTGTATGTTCTAAATGCTAACATTTTGCCTGTGGAATGTGGCTAAATTGAGCCTTAAAACATAAAAATTCTAACATGCAAGCTCTGAATTTTAGTATCAGATGTTTGGAATAAACCTATATTTTATGAAGTAAAGCTTTATAATTTCAAAGTTTTTAGGCTTCATACTTTCTACACATAAGATGAAAATTTGTTAGTAGAGGGTCAGACACTCAGTTCAGTCAACTACAGGAGGAACATTATGAACTCATAGCAAGAACTTCTTCCTTCTGTGTCATGATTTATCTCCTTAATAATTTACAGTTTTATCTTCTCCCAAGGACCATGCTGTTTTGAAAAATATGACTACAATTTGAAAATCCTTTATTCTCTATGAACTCATTGTACATAATAAGATAATCATCAAATGACTTCAATGTTGTGGTAGATGAGAGGTTATTAAGACCTTCCACATGGGCTCTCTATGGACTAGAAGGTTGATTCCTCTATAAATCAGTCATCTAGGGCTAGCAGGATAAATCAGAATGGGACAAGAAAAAAAAAACCTTCTGAATTTAGTACTTTTAAAAGATAGATGCCTTATGAAATAAATCTGTAACACGTTGCACACTTGTCTGCATTCATCAGGTCAATGTTATTGTATTACAACTTGCCTCTCCCTGCCAGAGTAAAAAAGAAAGTGGTCTACAGTGGAAATAAGTTGTATAAATGAAACAAAACAATCTTAAGTTGATTATATCATTGAGAATAGGAAATTATGTTACCAAGAATATGTGAAAAGCAATAGCTATTCACACATGGCTTTCCAATATTATGTTTTTTGAATTAAGAAACCTATCATCTTAATATCTGAACCTTAAAATAATGACACCTACCAAGTGCTTAATATTTCCCAGGTGCTCTTATAATTACTTTAAATCACAGGATTTTAACTTTGGATGCAAATTAGAATCATCTGGGGAACTATAAAATTCTAGATGACCTGGCCTCACTGGAAACCAATTAAATCAGAATATCTATGCGTGGCATCAGTCCAAGCATTGGTATTATTTAAACTCACCAGGTGATTGCAATGTGCAGCTGAGGTTAAGAATTGTTTTTTGGATGCAATAATTTCTTTAATCTTCACAACAGCCTTTTGATAAAGGATACTTTTTATCATCACCATCATCATCTTTAATTCACAAGTGACAAAACCATGACAGAGAGATGTGAAGTCCATTTACCAGGGCCACCAGCTCACAAGTGACAACTGGGATTTGAATCCTGGGAGTTTAGCTCTAATGCTATTATTATGTCACTGCCAACTATATTAAAAATCAAAGATTAACAAAATTCTTGTCAGCCTTGAATTACCCATCATAAATGTTGCCCTAGCAGCCCTTAAATAATTTTAATTTGTTTGCTTCAAAGATGAAGAAAAAATAACATCTGCTGAGAAAAATTAATTTCCCTTTGTTAATATCATAACGTAAGTGATCTGGTTTCTACAGTGTATCTACTGCCATCAAGCAATGTAAAATACTAGCACTTCCAGCCATAATTTTTTTTTTAGTTTATATCTTTTTTATTGTTGTTTTTTTTTTTTTTCCATAGGTTTTTGAGAAACAGGTGGTGTTTGGTAACATAAGTAAGTTCTTCAGTGGTGATTTGTGAGATTTTGGTGCACCCATCACCCAAGCAGTATGCACTGTACCCAATTTGTGGTCTTTTATCCTTCACCCTCCTCCTACCCTTTCCCCCAAGTTCAAAAATTTGAAGCCTGACAATGTGATAGAAAAGGAAAACACATTTTCTGAGGATAAATTCCAACTGGCTGTAGAAATTTGCATAAGTAACAAGGAGCCAAAAGATAATTGCCAGGACAATGGGGAAAATGTCTCCAGAGCATGCCAGAGACCTTTGTGGCAGCCCCTCCCATTACAGGCCCAGAAGCCTAAGAGGAAAAAAATGGTTTCCTGGGCGAGGCCTAGGGCCTCCTTGCCCTATGCAGCATAGGAACTTGTTGTCCTGTAGTTCAGCTGCTTCAGCCATGGCTAAAACTGGCCAAGGTACAGCTCAGGCCATGGCTTCAGGGGGTGCAAACTCCAAGCCATGAGAGCTTCCATATGGTGTTGGGTGTGAAGGTGCACAAAAGTCAGAAACTGAGGTTTGGAAGTATCTGCCTAGATTTCAGAGGATTCATGGAAATGCCTGGATGTTCAGGCAGAGGTGTGCCACAGGAGCAAAGCACTCGTGGAAAACCTCTGCTAGGGCAATGAACAAGGAAAATGTAGGGTGTGAGCTCTCACACAGAGTATGCACTGGGCCACTGCCTAGTGGAGCTGTGAGAAGAGGGTCACCCTCCTCCAGATTCTGGAATGGTAGATTCACTGACAGCTTGCACCGTGGACTTGGAAAAGTCACAGACACATAATGCCAGCCCACGAATGCAGCTGGGAGGGAGACTGTACCCTGCAAAGCCATAGGGGCAGAGCTGCAAAGGACCATGGGATGTGAGATGTGATGTGATGTGAGAAATGGAGTCAAAGGGGATCATTTAGGAGCTTCAAGATTTGATTGCCCCACTGGATCTTGGACTTGCATGGGGCCTCTAGCCCCTTTGTTTTGGCCATTTTCTCCTATTTGGAATTGGGGTATTTATCTAATGCCTGTATCCTCACTGTATCTAGGAAGTAGTTAACTTGCTTTTGATTTTACAGGCTCCTAGGCAGAAAAGACTTGCCTTGCCTCAGATGAGACTTTGGACTGTGGACTTTTTAGTTAATACTGAAACGAGTTAAGACTTTGGGGGAATGTTTGGAAGGCATGATTGGTTTTGAAATGTGAGGACATGAGAATTGGGAGGGGCCAGAGATGGAATGATATGGTTTGGTTGTGACTCCACTCAAATCTTATCTTGTATTGTAGCTCCCATAATTCCCACGTTTTGTAGGAGGGACCAAGTGGGAGGTAATTGAATCATGGAGGCAGATCTTTATGGTGCTTCTCTCCTAGTAGTAAATAAGTCTCACAAGATCTGATGATTTTATAAATGGGAGTTTTCTGCACAAGTTCTTCTTGCCTGCTGGCATGTAAGAAGTCCCTTTGTTCTTTCTTTGTTTTCTGCCATAATTGTGAGGCCTCCCCAGCCATATGGAACTGTGACTCAATTAAACATCTTGACTTTATAAATTACCCGGTCTAGAGTATGTCTTTATCAGCAGCATGAGAACAGACTAATACACTGATCATTAGTGATGTTGAAAACTTTTTTCATATGTTCGTTGGCTGTTTGTATATCCTCTATTGAGAATTGTCTGTTTATGTCTTTAGCCCGTTTTTAGATGTGATTGTTTTTTTCTTGCTAATTTGTTTGAGTTCCTTGGTCAATAAATGTAATACACCATATAAACAGAATTAAAAACAAAAGTCACATAATCATCACAATAGATGTAGAAAAAGCATTTGACAAAATCCAGCATCCCTTTATAATTAAAACTTTCAGCAAATTGGCATACAAGGGACATACCTCAATGTGATAAAGGCCATCTTTGACATACTCACAGCCAACATAATACCGAATGGGGAAAATTTGAAAGCATTCTCTCTGAGAACTGGAACAAGACAAGGATGCCCACTCTCACCACTTCTCTTCAACATAGTACTGGAAGTTGTAGACAGAGCAATCAGACAAGAGAAAGAAATAACGAGCATCCAAATTGGTAAAGAGGAAGTCAAACTATTGCTGTTTGCAGATGATATGATAGTGTACCTAGAAAACCCTAAAGACTCCTAATAAAAGCTCCCAGAACTGATAAATGAATTAAGCAAATTTTCAACCTCCTAGGTTGCAAGCCTCAAGCCATGGCAGCTTCCATATGGTTTTGGGCCTGCAGGTCCACAGAAGTCAGAAATTCATGTACAAAATTAATGTATGCAAATTACTAGCTCTTCTATACACCAACAATGACCGAGTTGAGAATCAAAACAAGAACTCAACCCCTTTTACAATAACTGAAAAAAATAAATAAATAAAATAATTAGGAATATACCAAATCAAGGAGGTGAAAGACCTCTACAAGAAAACCACAAAACACTTCTGAAAGAAATCATAGATGACACAAACAAATGGAAACACACCCCATGCTCATGGATGGGTAGAAGCAATATTGTGAAAATGATCATACAGCCAAAAGCAATCTAAAAATTCAATGCAATTCTCATCAAAATTCCACCATCATTCTTCACAGAACTAGAAAAAACAATCCTTAAATTTATATGGAACAAAAAAGAGTCTGCATATCCAAAGCAAGACTAAGCAAAAAGAATAAATCTGGATGCATCATATTACCTGACTTTATACTATAAGGCCATAGTCACCAAAACAACATGGTACTGATATAAAAATAGGCACATAGACCAAGGAAACAGAATAGAGAACCCACAAATAAAGCCAAATACTTACAGCCAACTGATCTTTGAAAAACCAACCAACCTTTAATTTTTAATATAGTCGCAAACTAATTGCTACAGAGTTTGACTTTAAAACATTCAAGAAAAGTAATATTTATAGAAGACATAAGAAATACCTATTCTTCCAGATATTCTATGTTTTAGCCTTCAACTAAGTGAAAAGAGAAGAAAGACTAATATTTGCGCTGTTATTTTGCTTCCTTTCAGAATGACCTTCATTGTAGTATTTAAAGATTCCAAAATTATGCATTAACATTACAGTATTGTAAGTTTTGTCTTTGCAAGATAGTTCAACTTTTTTGTGTTGATTTTTAATTTTTTATGTATATACTAGGTGTATATATTTATGGGGTACATGAAATGTTTTATACACACAAGTAATGCATAATTATCACAACATGGAACATGGGATATCTATCCCTTCAAGAATTTATTCTCTGTGTTACGAACAATCCAACCATACTCCTTCAGGTATTTCAAAATGTACAATTAAATTATTATTGACTTTAGTCCTCTTGTTGTACTATCAAATATTAGGCCTTATTGATTCTTTCTAAATATTTTTTTTCTACCAATTAACTATCCCAATCTCCCCCTCAACCCCTACTACCCTTCCAGTCTCTGGCAACCATCCTTCTACTCTCTATCTTTATGAGTTAAATGTTTTGATTTTTAGATCCCACAAAGAAGTGAGAACATGTGATGTTTGTCTTTCTGTGCCTGGCATATTTCACTTAATATAATGATATCCGATATTATTTATGTTATTGCAAATAACTAAATTATGCTTTTTAAATGCCTGAATAATGCCCAAAGTTATACATCCTAGTTTTTTTATCCATTTAGCTGTTGATGAATACTTAGATTGTTTCAAAATATTCACTATAGTAAACAGAACTGCAACAAACATGGGAATGCAGATATCTGTTTAATATACTAATTTTCTTTCTTTTGGGTATATACCCAGAGGTGGGATTGCTGGATCATATGGGAGCTCTATTTTTAGTTTTTTGAGAAACCTCCAAATTGTTCTTCATAGTGGCTTTACAGAGTTACATTCCCACCAGCAGTGTACAAGGATTTCATTTTCTCCACATTCTTATCAGCATTTGTTATTACCTATCTTTTGGATATAAGCCATTTTAACTGGAGTAAGTGAGATGATATCTCATTGTAGTTTTGATTTGCATTTCTCTGACAATAATAATGAGCACTTTTTCTTATGTCTCTTCACTATTTGTATGTCTTTTGAGAAATGTGTATTCAAATCTTTTGCCAATTTTTCCATGGGATTATTAGACTTTTTCTTATAGAGTTGTTTGAACTCCTTGTATATTCTGGTTATTAGTCCCTTATCAGATGGATTGTTTGCAAATATTTTCTCCCAGTCTGTAGGTTGTCTCTTCACTTTGTTGATTGTTTCCTTTGCTGTGCAGAAGCTTTTTAATTTGATGTAATCCCATTTGTTTATTTCTTGTTTGGTACCCTGTGATTGTGGGCTATTACTCAAGAAATCTGGATAATTTCCTCAATTGCTTCTTGTAGGAGTATTATAGTTTGAGGACTTAGATTTTATTATATAATCCATTTTGACTTAAATTTTGTATATGGTGAGAGATAGGGGTCCACTTTCAGTCTGCTGCATATAAAACTTCCCTCTTAGCACTGCTTCCATAGGTTTTGGTATGTTGTGTTTTCATACTCATTCATTCCAAGAAATTGTTCAGATTTTATGAGAAAATGGCAGATAGGAGGCAGGACTAAATTGCAGCTTCCAATTGGAAGACAGAGCAGCAGGTAGACTCACACTGTAAATTTTTGCTCTAAGAACCACCGCAGAAATATACCAGGAAAGCCAAGAGAATCTACAGACCCTTTGAAGGAGGCAGATTGCTACTGTAGGCCCTGAGAGACAGCCCAAAAACTGTAAGTGTCCAAAGTATGAAAGCATAAAAGGGGAATCATCCACTCTCAAACACACACACTTACTGGGGAACCTAAAGGTCCAGATCACGAGAGAAGAATTTGAACTTACTGGGAGTTAATACAAATTTAGAGAGCCAAGTGAAATACAAGGGTAGAAGAAGCAACAGGAAGAACTCTGTCAGCTCTGTTGGTCCCCAGGGAAGCCATTTCTGACTTTCACTTACAGAGGTCCTTGGAGAGGGCTTCCAGGGGAACTAGGAAAAGACCACAGAGAGAAGAAAACTTCCAGCAAAACTTTGTTTAACAATTTTGACTGAACATTAATTTTCCTGGACAGATCCCAGGGGAAGGGGTGAATCAGGAGTGCAGACACACCACAGAAGCCACAGCAGGTGGGGAGGCAGGAAACATGAAAGCCCAGCTTGCTTTCAAAGTGGGGTAGCTGGTAACCTGGGGCAAGTTCCCAGCCTTGCTCACCCACTGCCTGGAAATAAACTCAGTGCTGTTGTAGGGGCACGGCTGAAGTGAGACCAGCCTTTTGAACTGCATGGGAGCTGGGTGAGACTTGTAACTGCCAGCTTTCCTCCACTTCCCTGGTGACCAGCATGACACAGCAGAGGCAGCCATGATCCCCCAGGGAACATAACTCCATTGGCCTGAGAACCACAGCCAATTCCCCACAACTGCTGGAGCAAGACCCAACCAAAGAGAGTCTGGGTTCAGACATGTGTAAGGCTGCACACACCTGATGGTCTTTCTCTACGAACCCTGTGCCCTGGTAGCTGAAAACAAAGGACTTATCTCTTAGGAGCTGTAGGGCTCAGCCCACCACCTGATCTTCTCTATACTATTACAGCTGATGTTCTCTTGAAAGCACCACCTCCTGGCTAGAGACCAGCCAGCACAAAACCAGTTCAGTAAACAAAACTACAACAAAGGACCTTCACAGGGTCCACTTCACTCCTCTGCCACATCCATGAGGGCAGTTGCTAGTATTCACAGCTGAGAGACCTAAATATGGTTCACATCACAAGACTCTGTGCAGACACACCCCAGTACCCCAGCCTGGAGCCCGGCAGCTCTGCTGGATGGTTAGATCCAGAAGTAAAATAATAATCACTGCAGTTTGACTCTCAGGGAGCCACATCCCTAGGAGAAGGGAGAGAGCACCACATCAAAAGAAGACCCCATGGGACAAAATAATCTGAACAGCAGTACTTGAGCCCAAAATCTTCCCTCTTAGATACTCTACCCAAAAGAGAAGAAACCAGAAAAAGAATTATGGTAATACAACAAAACAAAGTTTTTTAACACACTCAAAAGATGACACTAGCTCACCAGCAAAATATCCAAACAAAAAAGGAATTCTTGAATTTCCAGGAAAAGAATTCGTAAGGCCAATTATTAAGCCAATCAAGAAGGCACCAGAAAAAGGTGAGGTCCAACGTAATGAAAAAAAAAAAAAAAAGATACTACATATGAAGGGAAAAATCTACAGTAAAATAGATAGCATAAATTTAAAAAAATCACGACTTCTCTAAGTGAAGAAAACATATAGAGAAATGCAAAATGCACTAGCAACTCTTAGCAATAGAATCAAGTAAGTAGAAGAAAGTACTTCAGAACTCAAAGACAAGGTTTTCAAATTAACCCAATCTAACAAAAAAAAGAAAAAAGACTCAAGAAAAATAAAGCTTCCAAAAAGTTGAGATAAATGACAAAACTAACTAATTTCTAATAATTAAATAATTAAATAAATCTAAACAATAATCTAATATGTTAAAAAACATATTTGAGGAAATAATTGAGGAAAACTTCCTCAGCCCTGCTAGAGATCTAGACATTTAAATACAAGAAGCTCAAAGAACACCTGGGAAATTTACCACAAAAAGATCATCTAGGCACATCATCATCAAGTTATCTAAAGTGAAGATGAAGGAAAGAATTTTAGAAGTTGTGAGGCAAAAGCACTAGGTAACCTATAAAGAAAAACTCATCAGATTAACAGCAGATTTCTCAGCAGAAACCCTACAAACTTGAAGAGATTGGGGCCCTATCTTTATCCTCCTTAAACAAAGCAATTATCCGCCAAGAAGTTTGGATCCAGTGAAACTAAGCTTCTAAATGAAGGAAAGATATAGTCTTTTTAAGGAAACAAATGCTGAGAGAATTCTCCACTACCAAGCCAGCACTAAAAGAAATGCTAAAAGCGCCTCTAAATCTTGAAACGAATCCTCAAAATACACTAAAATAGAACCTCCTTAGAGCATAAATCTCACAGGACCTACAAAACAAAAATACAATATATTTTAAAATAACACAAGGTATTCAGGCAACAAATAGCATAATGAATAAAATAGTGCCTCACATCTCAATATTAACACTAAATGTAAATGGCCTAAATGCTCCAATTAGAAGATACAGAATGACAGAGTGGGTAAGAATTCACCAACCAAGTACCTGCTGTTTTCAAGAGACTTGCTTAACATATAAGGACTCACACAAACTTAAGGTAAAGGGATGGAAAATAAATATTCCTTGAAAATGGACACCAAAAGTGAGCAGGAACAGCTATTCTTATATCAGATGAAACAAACTTTAAAGCAACAGCTGTTAAAAAATGACAAAGAAGAAAGTGAAATAATTATAAAATGATTTGTCAAATAGAAAAATATCACAATGCTAAGTATAAATGTACCTAACATTGGAGCTCCCAAATTTATAAAACAATTACTACTAGACCTAAGAAATAAAATAAACAGCAACATAATAATAGCGGGGGACATCAATACTCCACTGACAGCACTAGATTGTTCAGGAAGATGAAAAGTCAACAAAAAAAATGGACTTAAACTATGCCCTAGAACAAATGGACTTTACAAGGATTTACAGAACATTTTACCCAACAACTGCAGAATATTCATTCTATTCATCAGCACCTGGAACATTTTCCAAGATAGACCATATGATTGATAGGCCACAAAACAAGTCTCAATAAATTCAAGAAAATGGAAATTATATCAAGTACTCTCTCAGGTTACAGTGGAATAAAATTGGAAATCAACTCCAAAATGAACGTTTAAAGCCACACAAATGTATGAAAATTAAATAACCTGCTCCCCAATGATTGTTGGATTGACAATGAAATCAAGATAGACATTTTAAAAAATTATTTGAACTGAACAATAATAGTGACACAACCCATCAAAACCTCTGGGATACAGCAAAGGTAGAGCTCAGAGGAAAGTTCATAGCCTTAAATGCCTACATCAAAAAGTCAGAAAGAGCACAAATAGACAATCTAAGGTTATACCTTAGGGAACTAGAGAAACATGAACAAACCAAACCCAAACCCAGGAGAAGAAAAGAAATAAGAAAGATCAGAGCAGAACTAAATGAAATAAAAATGAAAAAAATAAGATAAATTAAACAAAAGCTGATTTTCAAAAAGATAAATAAAATCAATAGATCATTAGCAAGATTAACTAAGAAGAGAAGAGAAAAGATCCAAATAAGTTCAATTAGAAACAAAATGGGAGATATTACAACTGACACCACAGAAATACAAAAGATCATTCAAGGCAATTAGGAACACCTTCATGTGCATAAACTAGAAAACCTAGAGAAAGTGGATAAATTCCTGGAAACATACAACCCTCCCAGATTAAACCAGGAAGAAATAGAAACTCTGAAGAGATCAATAACAAGCAACCAGATTGCAAAGGTAATTGAAAAATTACCAACAAAAAAAGTTCAGGACTAGACAAATTCACAGTTGAATTTTATCAGACTTTCAAAAATGAATTGGTACCAATCTTATTGAAACTATTCCAAAAGATAGAGAAAGAGGGAATTCTCCCTACATCATTCTATCTGGTATCCCCTTAACGCCAAAACCAAGAAGGGACAAAAGAAGGAGGAGGAGGAGGGGAGGAGGAGAAGGAGGAGGTGGAGAAGAAGGAAAAGGAGGGGGGTAGGAAGGGGAGGAGGAGGGGGAGGAGGGGGAGGAGGAGGAGCCTACAGACCAATATCCCTGATGAATCTGGATGCAAAAATTCTTAAGAAAATACTAGCTAACCAAATCCAACAGCATATCAAAAAGGTAATCCAGCATTTTCAAATGGGTTTCATACCAGGGATGCAGAAATGGTTTAACATACACAAGTCAATAAATGTGATACACGACATAAACGGAATTAAGAACAAAAATCACATAATCATCTGAAGAGACACACAAAAAAGCATTTGACAAAATCCAGCATTCCTTTATGATTAAAACCCTCAGTAAATTTGGCATACAAGGGATATACCTCAATGTATACAACATTACACTGAATGGGGAAAAGTTGATAGCATTCCCTCTGAGAACTGGAACTAGACAAAAATGCCCACTTTCACCACTTCTATTCAACATAATACTGGAAGTCCTAGCCAGAGCAACCAGAAAAGAGAAAAAGATAAAGGGCATCCAAATTGGTAAAAAGGAAGTCAAACTGTCGCTTTTTGCTTATGACATGATAGTATACCTAGAAAACCCTAAAGACTTCTCATAGAAACTCCCAAAACTGATAAATGAATTCAGCAAAGTTTCAGGATACAACATTAGTGTATGCAAATCAGTAACTCTGTTATAAACCAATAGCGACAAAGCTGAAAATCGAATCAAGAATTCATCCACTTTTACAATAGCGACAAGAAAATAAAATCCTCAGGAATACACCTAACCAAGGAGGTTAGTTCATCATCACCTTTCAAAGAACTTAAAACAAAATTCTAAAATTCATATGGAATTTAAAAAAGCACACAAAACCAAAGCAAGACTAAGCAAAAAGAACAAATCTAAAGGAATTATATTACCTGACTTCAAACTGTATTATAAGGCCATAGTCACCAAAACAGCATGACACTGTTATAAAAATAGGCACAAAGGCCAATAAAACAGAATAGAGAATACAGAACTAAACACAAATAATTACAGCCAACTGATCTTTGACAAAGAAAACAAAAGCATAAAGTGGGGAAAGACACCCTATTCACAAATGGTGCCGGGATAATTGGCAAGTTACACATAGAAGAATGAAACTGGATCTTCGTCTCTCACCTTATACAAAAATCAACTCAAGATGGATTTAAAAAAGACTTAAATGTAAGACCTGAAACCATAAAAATTCTAGAAGATAACATTTTTTTAAAACCCTTCTAAACACTGGCTTTGGTGAAGACTTCATGACCAAAAACCCAAAAGCAAATGCAACAAATACAAAGATAAATAGATGGGACTTAATTAAGCTAAAAAGCTTCTACAAAGCAAAAGAAGCAGCAGAGCAAACAGACAACACACACAGTGGGAGAAAATCTTCACTGTCTATACATCTGACAAAAGATTAACATTCAGAATCTACAAGGAACTCAAATCAGCAAGAAAAAGCAAACAATCCCATCAAAAAGCAGACTAAAGGCATGAATAGACAACTCTGAAAAGAAAATATACAAATGGTTGGCAAACATATGAAAAAATTCTCAACATTACTAATGATCATGGAAATGTGAATCAAAACCACAATGCAATACCACCTTATGCCTGCAAGAATGGGCAAAATCAAAAAAATAAATAAAATCAAAAATCAAATAACAATAGATGTTGGCATAGATATGGTGAAAAGAGAACACTTTTACGCTGCTGGTGGGAATGGAAACTGGTACAACTACTATGGAAAACAGTGTGAAGATACCTTAAAGAACTAAAAGTAGAACTGCATTTGATCCAGCAATCTCACTACTGTGTATCTACCCAGAGGAGAAGTCATTATATGAAGAAGATACTTACACATGTTTATAGCAGCACAATTTGCAAAAATGTGCACCAATCAATGAGTGGATAAATTGTTTTATATATATATATGTAAAACACTGTATAATATATTATATACATAATATATATAATATATACATAATACACACACAAACACACACCCCAAGGAATAGTACTCAGTCATAAAAATGAACAAAATAATGGCATTTGCATTGACCTGAATTGAATTGGGGGAAAGGGTAGGGGGCGGGGTGGCAAGGAATTAAACACTACACATTTGGTACAGTGTACACTGCTCGAGTGATGGATGCACCAAAATCTCAGAAATCACCAACAAAGATCTTATTTATATAACCAAACACCACCTCTTCCCCAATAAACTATTGAAATAAAAAGGGCCATTTATATAAAATTTATTTACTAATCATAAAAAAGAAATTCTTCAATTTTCTTTTTAATTTATTCATTGACACACTGGTAATTCAGGAACATATTGTTTAATTTCCATGTATTTTTATAGTTTACAAAATTCTTCTTGTTATTAATTTCTAGTTTTATTCCCTCATGATCAGAGAAGAAGCTTGATATAATTTTAATTTTTCTGAATGTTTTAAGACTTGTTTTGTGACCTAACATATGTTCTATCCTTAAGAATAATCCATATGCTGAGAAAAACAATGTGTGTTCTGTAGCCATTGGATATAATGTTCTAAAAATATCCATTACATCCATTTGGCCTATACGGTAGATTATATCTGGTGATCCTTTTTTGATATTCTGTCTGGAAAATGTCTAATGCTGTAAGTAGGTGTTGAAGTCTCCAGCTATGATTGTATTGGGGTCTCTCTATTTAGCTCTAATAATATTAGTGTTATTTATCTGGGTGCTCCAGTGTTGAGTGCATGTATATTTAAAATAGTTACATTCTCTCACTGAATTGATCCCTTTATCATTATACAGTGACCTTTGTCTCTTCTTACGCTTTTTGTCTTGAAATCTATTTTGTCTGATATAAGTTTGGATACTGTCACTCTTCTTTGGTTTCCATTGGCATAAAATATCTTTTTCCATCCATGTACTTTCAGTCTATTTATTTTTATGAATGAAGTGTGGTTCGGGGGTGGTGGCTAACGCCCGTAACCCCAGCACTTTAGGAGGCCAAGGAGGGTAGATCACCTGAGGTCGGGAGTTCGAGACCACCCTGGCCAACATGGTGAAACCCCGACTCTACTAAAAATACAAAAATTAGCCAGGCATGGTGACAGGCGCCTGTAATCTCAGCTCCTTGGGAGGCTGAGGCAGGAGAATCACTTGAACTCGGGAGGTGGAGGTTGCAGTGAGCCGAGATCACACCAGTGCACTCCAGCCTGGGGGACAAGAGCGAGACTTTGTCTCAAAAAAAAAGAAAAAGAAAAGAAAAAGTGAAGTGTGTTTCTCGTGGGTAGTAGACCATTGTTTGTTTGTTTTTTTTTTTTAAATGCATTTTTTCATTCTGTCTTTTGATTAGAGAGTTTAATCTATTTACATTCAATGCCTTCTCCTCTTCCTTCTTTCCTTCCTGCCTGTCTTTCTTTTAGTGAAGGTGATTTTCTCTGATGGTATACTTTAAGTCAATTTCTATATGTTGATGTTTCTTTGTTGATTTTCTGTCTGGAAGATGTGTTCAATGCTGAAAGTTGGATTTTGAAGTCTCCAGTTATTTTTGTGTTGAGGTCTGTTTCTCTCTTTAATATTTGTGTTATATATCTGGGTGTTCCAGTGTTTGGTGCATGTATTTGTAAAATTGTTAAATTCTCTTGTTGGATTGAGCCTTTTATTATTATATAGTAACCTTCTTTGTCTTTTCTTATCGTTTTTTTCTTGAAATATATTTCATCTTATGCAAGTATAGTGGCTCCTGCTCTCTCTGGTTTCCATTTGGCATGAAATATCATTTTCCAACCTTTTATTTTAAATATATGTGTGTGTTTTAGGTAACGTGTGTCTGTATTACTCAAAGCCATCTATGGTTTCAGTGCAATCCCTATCAAAATATCACTGATATTTTTCACAGAAATAAAAATAAACAATCCTAAAATTTATATGGAATTATGAAAGACCCAGAATAGGTAAAGTTATCCCAAGCAAAAGAACCAAACTAGATAAATCACATTAACTGACTTCAAATTATAGTACAGAATTATAGTAACCAAAAATCATGGTACTGGCATAAAAACAGATAACTCAGAAACAAACCTACACACCTACAGTTAACTAATTTTTAACAAATGTGCAAAGAACATACACTGGGGAAAAGACAACTTCTTCAATAAATGGTGCTTTAAAAACTGGATATCCAAAGGCAAAAGAATGAAACCGGACCCCTATCTCTCGCTGTATAAAATAAACCAAATCAAATGAATAATAAAATGAAATCTAAGAATTCAAGCTATGAAATGACTACAAGAAAACTTTGGGGAAAATATCCAAAACGTTGGTCTGGGCCAAAAAAAAAAAAAAAAAAAAAAAAAAAAAAAAAAAAAGGTTGGGCAAAAAAAAAAAAAAAAAAAAAAAAGCAATACATCACAAGCAAAGGCAACCAAAGTAAACATAAACAAATGGGATCACATCAACTTAAAAAGCTTCTGCCCAACAAAGGATACAATCAACAAACAGACAACCCACAGAATGGGAGAAAATATTTGACAACTTTTCATCTGACAAAGAATTAATAATCAGAATATATAAGGAGCTCAAACAACTCTGTTTTTAAAAAGTTTAGTTATACATTCAAAATGAGCAAGAGATTTGAATAGACACTTCTCAAAAAAAAAGTAAAACATGCAAATGGTGAAGAGAAGGTGAAAAGATGCCCAACATTGTTGATCATCAGAAAATGCAAATCAAAACTACAATGTGATATCACCTCACTCTGGTTAAAATGACTTACATTCACAGGCAGTAACAAATGCTGGCAAGGATGTGGAGAAAAGAGAACACTTACACACTGTTGGTGGGAATGTAAATTAGTACAACCACTATGGATAACAGTTTGGAGGTTTCTTAAATAGCTAAAAATAGAGCTACTATATTATCCAGCAATCTCACTGCTAGGCATATGCCCATAAGAAAGAAAATCAGAATATCGAAGAGATATCTGGGCTCCTACATTTCTTGCTGTACTGTTTACAATATCTAAGATTTTGAAGCAAACTAAGTGTCCATTAAGAGATGAATGTATAAAGAAAATGTGACACATATACACAATGGGGTACTATTCACCATAAAAAAGAATGAGATTCAGTCATTTGCAAAAACATGGATAAAACTGGAAATTTTTACATTGAGTGAAATAAGTCAGGCACAGAGAGACAAATACCACATGTTCTCACTTATTTGTGAATCTAAAAATCAAAATAATTTAACTCATGGACATAGAGTAGAAAGATGATTATCAGAGGCTGAGAAGGGTAGTTGGGGATGAGAGGGATGTCAGGATGGTTAATGAGTACAAAAAAAAGTTAGAAAAAATGTATAAGACCTACTATTTGATAGCACAATAGGGTGACTATAGTCAGCCATAGTTAACTGTATATTTTAAATAAAGAGTGTAATTGGATTGTTTATTGTACAAAGGATAATGAGGAGGTGAGTGCCCCACTCTCTGTAACGTGGTTATTTAACATTACATGCCTAAATAAAAGCATCACAGGGACTCCATAAATATATCAACCTACTATGTACCCACCAAAAAAGAAATTAGAATGGAAATTATAAAATATTTTGAATAGAAGGATAAAAACATTATGAAAAGCTTATGATATGCAGCCGAAAGCATTGTTTAGAAAGAAACATATATCTGTATATCTTTAAATGTGTACATTAGATAAGAAAAAAATTAATCTTTGGTTATCTACATTACCATGTCAGAAATGTAGAAAAACAGCACATCAAACAGAAAAAAAAATAAAAGGGAATAAATAATAAAGATAAGACTAGAGGTGAATAAAATAGAAAAAAGTATATGCAATAGGGAAAATCAACAAAGCCTTTCAATATTTAAAGTCTGCTAAGATCTTTAAAAAATTTAATTCTTAAAAGACTACTAAATTGAAGACACAATAAGGGGACATGCCTACTTCCAGAATCCTAGCATGAGAAAAAAGTAAAACATAACTGGTGAAAAATATTCTTTAAAATTCAAAAAACACAATTATTGGCCAGGTATGGTGGCTCACACCTGTAATCCCAGCACTTTCAGAGGTGAAGGTAAGAGAATCCTTTGAGCCCAGGAGTCTGAGGCAAGCCTGGGCAACATGGCAAGATCCCATCTCTACATACACAAACAAATTAAAATCAGTTAGCCAGGCATGGTGGCACACCTGCAGTCCCAGTGACTCAGGGCACTGAGATGAGAGGATCACTTGAACCCAAGAGGTTGAGACTACACTGAGTTGTGGTCATACCATTGCACTCCAGCCTGGACAACAGAGCAAGGTTCTGTCTAGAAAAAAAAAAAAAAAAAATTCAGTCTCTGGAGATTGCCAAAAGGATATATATCAGTGAAGACACATTTATTCATAAACATCTACTACATCTCCATAAGAACAGTGACAGTCTGTGGCATTTGAGCCACAACTCAATTCCTTCATCTCCATCCCTAGATCTTCTTGACAGAGATTTATGGATGGAAGGTGAGGTCAAGAAGATAGAGCTCCATCTCCCAACAGCACCCATTCAAGGGTTCACAGTACCTCCCTGGGAGGGGTAGGGCATCAAAATTTTTATACCCTCCCACTCTAAGTTAAGGAGGTTCAATCTGCTAAGTGTAGCTGAAAGATTGAGGGCTTTGGTACTCTAAGAAGCCCACATTCATTGGGCAGAATACCTAACGGTGGCACACCAGGTCAATGATACTGGGTCAAAGTAGAAAGAACTTGGTTAAGATGTTCATATTTCCAAAAGTGAACAAATTCAACAAAATCCCTATCAAACTTTCAACAGCCTTTTTTGTAGAAATAAAAAAAGCTAGTAATCAAATTTATAGAGGATTCCTAGGGCCCTTCAAAAAGCAAACTAATCTTGAAAAAAAAAAAAAAAAAAAAGTCAGAGGGCTAACATTTCTCCATTCAAAACTTACCATAAAGCTGCAGTAATCAAAACCATGTGATACCAGCATAAGAATAGATATATAGTCAAATTGAATCAAATAAAGAGTGCAGATATACACATACAGATATGGCCAATTTTTGACAAGATTGCCAAGTACATTCAATGGGGGAAAGGACAGTCTTTTCAACAAATAGTGCCAGCACAACTGAATATCCAAATGCAAAAGAATGAAGTTGGATTCCTACCTCACGTAATACAGTTGACTCTTGAACAACACGAGATTGAACTGTATGGCTCCACTTATGCACCGCTTTTATTCAACCAAACATAGATTGAAACTACAGTATTTGTGGGATGCAAAACCCACGTATAGGAAAGGCTGACTTTTTATATATGAGGGCTTCACAGGGCCAACTTCAGTACTTGAGTATGTATAGATTTGGTTATATGTAGGCAGCCCTGCAACAAATCTCCCTCATATTGTGAGGGACAACTGTACACAAAACTTAACTTAAAATAGATAAAAATCCTTAATATAAAACTGAAACTTTAAAAATGTTAAAAGAAAACATAGCATATAGTGTAATAAATTGGATTTGGCAAATAATTATTGGATATAGCACCAAAACATAAAGAACAAAATAATTGATAAATCAAACTTCATCAAGATTAAAAATTTATGTGACTCAATGGCATTTTAGAGTAAAAAGACAGCATGTAGAATGAAAAGATATATACAAATCATATGTCTGCTGATAATTTAATATCCAGAAACTTTAAAAACTACTAGAAATCAAAAACAAAAGAAGACAAATTACCCCCAATATAAAATGGGAAAAAATAAATAGGTATTTCTTCAGAGAAGATACTCAAATAGCCAATAAACACACAAAATGATAGTAATTGAAAACAAGATATCCACAAAACGATGACATTGGACCCTTACCTTATGCAAAAGTCAACTCAAAATAGATTAAAGGCTTAAAGTTAAGAGCAACTACTATGAAACTCCTAGGAAAAAAATACAGTGAAAGAGCTTTTTTGAAATTGGCCCTGACAAAGATTTTCTTGATGTGGCATCAAAAGCACAGGCAATGAAAGCAAAAATAAACAACTGGAGGTACATCAAGCTAAAAACTTTCTGCACAGCAAAGAAAACAAACAAAATCAAAAGGCAATATATGGAATGGGAGAAAATATTTGCAGAAAACATATCAGAAAAGGAGTTAGTATTCAAAATATGTAAGGAACTCTTACAACTCGACAGCAACTAAATAAGCTTATTTTTTAAATGGACAAAGGACTTAAATAGACATTTTTCTAAAGAAGACATACAAATTACCAAGAGTTATATGAAAAGATGTTCAATATTGCTAATCTTCAGGGAAATGAAAATCAAAATCACAATGAGATATCACCTCATATCTGTCAAAATGGCTACTATCAAAAAAAATAAAAGACACTAAGTGTTGGAAAGGAGGAAACGAAATTGGAACACAAGCACACTGTTAGTAGGAATGCAAAATAGTGCAACTGCTATAGAAAACATGATGCTGGTGACAGCAATCCCACTTCTAAACATTTATTCAGGATAATTTAAATCAAAATTCTAAAGAGATAACAGAACTCGTATTTTCATTGCAGCAGAGAGGACTAAACTGAAGAACTCATATTACCTGACTTCAAATTATACTACAGACCTATAGTAACCAAAACAGCATGGTACCAGCATAGAAACAGACACATAGACCAGTGGAACAGAATAGACAATCCAAAAACAAAATCACACATGTAAAGTGAACTTATTTTTTACAAAGTTGCCAACAAGGACATACACTGAGAAAAACATAGTGAATAAATTATGCTGGGAAAACAGGATATCTATATGCACAAGAATGAATTTAGATCCCTCTCACCATATATAAAAATTGAATCAAAATATATTTAAAAAAATAAATCTAAGAATTCAAGCTATAAAATTACCACAAGAAAACATCAGGGAACTCTCCAGGATATTGGGGTAGGCAAAGATTTCTTGAGTAATACCTCACAAACACAGGCAACCAAAGCAAAAATGGACAAATGGGATGACATTGAGTAAAAAAACTTCTGCCCAGCAAAGGAAACAATCAACAAAGTGAAGAGACAACCCACAGAATGGGAGAAAATATTTGCAAACTATCCATCTGGCCAGGGATTAATAACCAGAATATATAAGAAGCTCAAACAACTCTATAGGTAAGGAACCAAAACTATAAAATTCTTAGTAAAAAAAAAATAGATTATATATTTGTGACTATGGATTTGGCAAGACTTTTCAAAATATGACACCAAAGCTCAAGCCGACTGAGAAAAAATAGTTAAGTTAGATTTCATCAAAACTGAAAATTTTAGGGCTTCAATGGTCACCAGTATTACCCACAGGATACAAGAAAATATTTTCAAATTATATTTCTAATAAGGTTCTCAAAACTAGAAGAACAAAGAATTTTCACAATTCCATAAAAAGACAAATAACTCATTAAAAATTACCAAAGTATCCGAATAAACATTTATTCAAAGAAGGACCAATAAGGATATGAAAAGATGATCTGCATTATTAACCATCAAGAAATGTAAATCTTATTCACAATGAGATACAACTTTATCTGCAGTATGATAGCTATAAACAAAAAGATATATAATACCATGTGTTGGCAAAAATTAGAGAAGTTGTAATTCTCATATACTGCTTGCGGGATTTTAAAATAGTACAATTACCTTGGAATACAGCTAGCCAGTTTCTAAAAATATTAAACAGCATTACCATATGACCCAGAAATATCAATCCTAAGTATATATCCAAAGAACATAAAAACATGTGTCCATGCAAAAAAAGGTATTTATTAATTTTTATAGCAGAATTAGTCATAATAGCCAAAAACTGGAAATTATGCCAATGTTCATGAATTAATGAATATGTAAATAAATGTGGTGAACACATACAATGGGATATAATTTGGCAATAAAAGGAAATGAAGTACTGATATATGTTATAACATAGATGAACCTTTAGTTCCTGAGGCTAAGTAAATAAAACTAGTCACAAATCCATACATGGCAATTATTTGTTTATATAAAATGCCCATAATGGGCAAATAGAGAAAGACAAAAAGTAGATTTGTAGTTGTATAGGACTGAGGGTTATGAGGAAATATAAGGATTAATTTCCAATGAATATAGAGTTTCTTTTGGGAGTGTTGAAATGTTCTACAATTGTTTGGAGTTATGTTTGCACAACTATGTGAATATGCTATAATCTATTGAATTGTATAATTTAAATTGCTAAATTGTATTGTATGTGAATTGTGTCTCAGTAAAGCTGTTATTTTAATAATGCATAATAACAAAATATTATTGACAACATTATTCCAATAATTATACAATTTATATGAAATAGATAATCCTAGGAAAGTGCAACATGCCAAAATATGCAATCACTAACACAGGAATGAATAGAAAATATAAATGGTTCCATATTTATCAAAGAAATTGAATCCAATATTAATTAGGGAGAACAGATGGAAGTTAAAAAAAGGAACTATCCAACAAAAAGAAAGCTGGAGAAATTACATTACCAGACACTAAGAGTTATTATATTGTTATATCAATTAGGAAAATCTGATATTGGTGCAAGAATAGTCAAATGGGCCAGTGGAGCAGAACAGAGAGTCCTTAAACAGATTGTATTTGTTTTCTTTGTATAATGTAACAAATTACCACAAACATGGTAGCTTACAATCATATATATTTATTCTCTTATAGCTCTGGGGGACAGAAATCCATGATGAGTCTTATGGGACAAAATCAAAGGGTCAGCAAGTCCAATTCCTTCTGAAAACTCAAGGGTAAATCAATTTCCTTACCTTTTCTAGCTCCTGGAGGCTGCCTGAATCCCTTGGCTCATGACCACTTCCTCACCTCTTGCTTCTGTGGTCACATATTCTTCTTCTTCCTTTGAACTTTCTGCCTCCCTCTTATAATGACCATTGTGGTAACATTTAGGGCCTATCCGGATAATCCAGAAAAATCTCTCCATCTCAAGATCTTTAACTTAATCACATCAGTAAATACTCTTTTGCCATATAAGGTAACAGGTTCTAAAGAATAAGATGTGGATATCATTGAAAGGCCATTATACAGCCCACGACACAGACTAATACAGATATATTTTATATTATTTATGAAAAATGGAATACAATAGAGCAATGTGGAAAGAATGTCCTTTTCATGAAATGGTGCTCTATCATTTGATAATTCATATAGGGAAAAAAGAAAACTAATCTTTACCATACATCATGTTGAAAAAATAAATTCCATTTGATTATAAATCTTAAAGTGAAAATAAAATTATTGTGTACTTGGAATAAAGCCTTTAGAAGAAAACATTGGAGACTATGCTTATGACCCTCATTTCTCAAATAGGATACAAGAATTACCAATCACTAAAAGATACATTGGACTACATTAAAAATTTTAAATTTCTTACAACAAACAAAATCATCAATAGAGTGAAAAAGCAAACCAGAGCAGAAAAACTTGTTTACTATACATAAATCTAAACAAAATATATGTATTCAGGTTATTAAAGGAGCTGTTACAAAATAAGAAAAACACACATCACCAAGTAAAAATATGGGCAAAAGACTTGAATAGGTACTTCACTAAAGACATTAACCAAGATGGCCGAATAGGAACAGCTTAGGTCTGCAGCTGGCAGTGAGACCAATGCAGAAGGTGGTTAATTTCTGCTTTTCCAACTGAGATACCCATTTCATTGCATTGGCAGTTGTTAGGCAGTGGGTCCATCCCACGGAGGGTGAGCAGAAGCAGGGTGATGTGTCACCTCACTTGGGAAGCACGAGGAGCTGGGCACCTCCCTCCCCAAGCCAAAGGAAGCCTTGAAGGACTCTGCTATTAGGCTGAGTTACTATGTTTTCCCATGGTTTTTGCAATCTGCAGATCAGTTTCCCTTGTGTGCCCACACCACTAGGACCCTGGGTTTCAAGCACAAAACTGGGTGGCTGTTTGGGCAGACACCAAGCTAGTGGCAGGAGTATTTTTTTCATACGTCAGTGGCACCTGGAACCCCAGCAAGACAGAACCATTCACTTCCCTGGAAAGGGGGCTGAAGCCAGGGAGCCAAGTGGTCTTGCTCAGCAGGTCCTAGTCCCATGAAGCCCACCAAGCTAAGAAACACTGGCTTGAAATTCTTGCTGCAAGCACAGCTGTCTGAGGTCAACCTGGGACGATTGAGCTTGGTGTGAGGATGGGCATCTGCCATTAATGAGGCTTTAGTAGGCAGTTTTCCCCTGATAGTGCAAAGGAGGCTGGGAGATCTAGGCTGGGTGCAAAAAAGAGGCTCTGGCCAGAGTGCTTCTCTAGATTCCTCCTCACTGGGCAGTGCATCTCTGAAGGAACTGTAATAGCCCTAGTCAGCGTCTTACAAACAAAACCCCCATCTCCCTGGAACAGAGCACCTGGGGGGAAGGGGTGGCTGTGGGCACAGCTTCAGCAGATTTAATCATTCCTGCTTGCCAGCTCTGAAGAGAGCAGCTGATCCTGACAAGAAGGATTCTCCCAGCACAGCATACCATCTCTGGTAAGGGACATACTGCCTGCTCAAGTGGGTCCCTGATCCCTGTGCCTCCTGACTGGGAGAAACCTCCCAACAGGGGTAGACAGATACCTAACACAGGATAGCTCTAGCTAGCATAAGGTCAATGCCCCCCAGGGATGAAGATTCCAGAGGAAGGAGCAGGCAGCAATCTTTGCTGTTCTGCAGCATCCACTGGCAATACCCAAGAGAACAGGGTCTAGAAAGGACCTCTAGCAAACTGCAGCAGACCTGCAGAAGAGGGGCCAGTCTGCAGTCCGTTAGAAGAATAACAAACAGAAAGCAGCAACATCCACATCAACATAAGGGACTCCCCACACAAAAACTCCATCCAAAGGTTATCAGCCTCAAAGATCAAAGGTAGATAAATCCATGAAATGAGTAAAAAGCAGGGCAAAAATGCTGAAAATTCCAAAAACGAAAATGCCTCTTCTCCTCCAAATGATCACAACTCCTCTCCAGGAAGGGCACAAAACTGGACAGAGAATGAGATTGATGAAATGAAATAAGTAGGCTTAAGAAGGTGGGTAATAGCAAACTCCTCTGAGCTAAAGGAGCATGTTCTAATCCAATGCAAGGAAGCTAAGAACATTGATAAAACGTTACAGGAACTGCTAATTAGAATAACCAAAATAGAGAGGAACATGAGTGACATGGTGGAACTGAAAAACACAGCACAAGAACTTCGTGAAGCATACACAAGCATCAATAGCTGAATTGATCAAGCAGAAGAACAGATGTCAGAGACTGAAGCTCAATTTACTAAAATAGGATGTGGAGACAAGATTAGAGAAAAAAGAAAAAAAAAGAAACAAACAAAGTCTCCAATAAATATGGGACTATGTGAAAAGATCAAACTTGCAATTAATTGGTGTACCTGAAAGTGATGGAGAGAATGGAAGCAAGTTGGAAAACACACTTCAGGATATTATCCAGGAGAATTTCCCCAACCTAGCAAGACAGGCAAACATTCAAATTCAGCAAATACAGAGAACACCACTAAGATACTCCTTGAGTAGAGCAATCCCAAGACACATAATTATCAGATGCTCCAAGGTTGAAATGAAAGAAACAATGTTAACGGCAGCCAGAGAGAAATGTCAGGTAACCTACAAAAGGAAGCCCATCAGACTAACAGTGGATCTGTCTGCAGAAACCCTACAAGCCAGAAGAGAGTGAGGACCAATATTCAACACTCTTAAAGAAAAGAATTTTCAACCCAGAATGTCATATCCAGCCAAACTAAGCTTCATAAGTGAAGGAGAAATAAAATCCTTTTCAGACAAGCAAATGCTGAGGAATTTTGTCAGCACTAGGCCTGCCTTACAAGAGCTCCTGAAGAAAGCACTAAAGATAAAAAGGAAAAATTGGTACCAGCCACCGTAAAAACACAGCAAAATACAAAGACTGACACCATGAAGAAACTGCATCAACTCTAATGTGCAAAATTACCAGCTAGCATCATGATGACAGAATCAAATGCACACATAACAATATTAACCTTAAATGTAAATGGGCTAAGTGCCACAATTAAAAGACACAGACTTGCAAATTGGATAAAGATTCAAGACCCATAAGTATTCAGGAGATCATCTCACATGCAAAGACACACATAGGCTCAAAATACAAAACTACCAACCACTGATCAAGGAAATAAAAGAAGACACAAATGAAAAAATATTCCATGCTCATGGATAGGAAAAATCAATATTGTGAAAATGGCCATACTGTCCAAAACAATTTGTAGATTCAATGCTATTCCCAACAAACTACCGGTAATTTTCTTTATGAAATTAGAAAAAAAACTACTTTAAATTTCATAAGTAACCAAAAAAGAGCCCCTATAGCCAGACAACCCTAAGCAAAAAGAACAAAGCTGGAGGCATCACAGTACCCAACTTCAAACTATACTACAAGGTTACAGTAACCAAAAAACCATGGAACTGGTACCAAAACAGATATATAGACCAACGGAAAAGAACAGAGACCTCAGAAATAACACCACACATCTACAACCATCTGATCTTCGACAAACCTGACAAAAACAAGCAATGGGGAAAGGAATCCCTATTAAATAAACGGTGTTGGGAAAACTGGCTAGTCATATGCAGAAAACTGAAACTGGACCCCTTCCTTACACCTTATGCAAAAATTAACTTGAGATGGATTAAAGACTTAAATGTAAATCCAAAATCCTAAAAACTCTAGAAGAAAACCTAGGCACTACCATTCAGGACATAGGCATGGGCAATGACTTCATGACTAAAACACCAAAAGCAATTGCAACAAAAGCCAAAATTGACAAACAGGATCTAATCACACTAAAGAGCTTCTGCACAGTGAAAGAAACTATCATCAGAGTGAACAGGCAACCCACAGAATGGGAGAAAATTTTTGCAAGCTACTCATCTGACAAAAGTCTAATATCCAGAATCTACAAGGAACTTAAACAAATTTACAAGAAAAAAATCAAACAACCTCATCAAGAAGTGGGTGAAGTATGTGAAATGACACATCTCAAAAGAAGACATTCATGCAGCCAACAAGCATATGAAAAAAAGTTTATCATCAGTGATCAGTAGAAAAATGCATATCAAAACCACAATGAGATACCATCTCACACCAGTTAGAATGGTGATTATTTAAAAGTCAGGAAACAATAGATGCTGACAAGGCCCTGGAAAAAATAGGAATGCTTTTACACCAGTGGTGGGAGTGTAAATTAGTTCAACCATTGTGGAAGACAGTGTGGTGATTCCTCAAGGATCTAGAATCAGAAATACCATGTGACCCAGCAATCCCATTACTGGGTGTATACCCAAAGGATTATAAATTATTCTACTGTAAAGACACATGTGCACATATGTTTATTCCAGCACTGTTTACGATAGCAAATACTTGTAACCAACCCAAATGCCCATCAATGATAGACTGGATAAAGAAAATGTGGCACATATACACCATGGAATACTGTGCAACCATAAAAAGAATGAGTTCATGTCCTTTGCAGGGACATAGATGAAGCTTGAAGCCATCATCCTCAGCAAACTAACACAGGAGCAGAAAACAAAACACCACATGTTCTCACTCATAAGTGGGAGTTGAAGAATGAAAACACATGTACACAAGGAGGGGAACATCACACATCGGGGCCTGTTGGGGGTTGGGGGCCTGGGGAGGGATAGCATTAGGACAAATACCTAACATGTGTGAGGCTTAAAACCTAGATGATGGGTTGATAGGTGCAACAAACCACCACGGCACATGTATACCTGTGTAACAAACCTGCACGTTCTGCACATGTATCCCAGAATTTAAAGTAAATTTTTAAAAAAGGCAATAACCAAGTGGCAAATAAACATAGAAAATGGGAAATATCTTCAGGGAAATACAAAGCAACAACTAAACCACAATTTACACTCATTACATATCCATCACATCTTATTTTAGTCATATCCAAGAAAATGACTAAAATTGAAAAAATTGACAATATCAAGTGTTAGCCAAGATTTGAAGTAACTAGAATTCTCATACAAATGAGAGCACAAATTGGTACAAGCACTTTAAATAACTGTTTGGCAGAACCCACTAAACTGAATATATATGTATATACACATAAACAGAATTACACACACACACAAGGAAAAAGTATACTCCTAGATATATGCTCAAAAGAAATGCATGTATGTGTCCACTGAAAGGCATGTACAAGAATGAAACAGCAGTAACTAAATAGTAGCCAAAACCCAGAAACAACTCAAATATCTATTATCAGAAAAATGAATAAATAAATTGGGCCATAAAATAAAATACTACTCAACGATGAGAATGAATAAAATTACATGCAACCATGTGGAAGAATCTCAAAAACATTGCATTCAGTGAAAAAAGCCAGACACAAAAGAATACATACTATATATTATTCTACTTGTTAGGAAGTTCAGGAACTTTGTTAGGAGAGGATAGTTATTGGAAGGTGACACACAAAGAGGCTCTTGTGATCATATGCTATTTTTTTATTTGCGGGATGGTTGTATTTTGTTCATTAATGATGTCTGCACTTTCTTGAGTGTATTTTATAATATGAGAAAATAAGAAATAATAGGAAGTGGGCCGGGCGCGGTGGCTCAAGCCTGTAATCCCAGCACTTTGGGAGGCCGAGACGGGTGGATCACGAGGTCAGGAGATCAAGACCATCCTGGCGAACACGGTGAAACCCCGTCTCTACTAAAAAATACAAAAAACTAGCCAGGCGAGATGGCGGGCGCCTGTAGTCCCAGCTACTTGGGAGGCTGAGGCAGGAGAATGGCGTGAACCCGGGAGGCGGAGCTTGCAGTGAGCTGAGATCCGGCCACTGCACTCGAGCCTGGGCGGCAGAGCGAGACTCCGTCCAAAAAAAAAAAAAAAAAAAAAAAAAAAAGAAATAATAGGAAGTGAATGATTGTCCTGGGATTAAAGAGCTTTAAATAAATATGTTAAAACTGTAAGAGGCAGTTTTGTCTCAAAACTAAAAGACAATATATGACAGCAATATCTGTGGAAGAAAAATAGAAGTCTTCAGCAGATGAAAGATCATCTTTCAGGGCTATTTTAACAAATATTTCTGGACTAAGTGAAAGTTTGGACTGAAGGATTAGTCCTTAATGACACAAAAAGTAAGATAAATAAATGTCTCAGTACCTCTGAGTAAAGAATTTAAGGTTGGTAACAGTTTATCTGGATAGTTGTATATCTTCACTGATATCATTCTATCTTCAATCCTCCTTTTCTCGTGGTACCCTTTAATAGGCTAGGCTAGGAATTTGAGTTCCAGTTCTGATACTAGTTATCTTAGACAAGGCACAAATTCCTTCTGAATCTCAGTTTCTTCATTTAAAAAATGAGAATAAAATACTTCCCTTATCTGCCTCAAAGTGTTATTTTGAACATCAAATGCAAATGTATATGACAATGTTTTTAAATTCTAAGGAAAGACACAGACTTATCATTGCCAAATGTAAAAATTTTACTAACAATAATGTAGAAATGAAACATATTTTTATCATTGGCAATACTAATTATATAGAAAAGTGTATTCTCTGTTATTGTTAGGTTAATGCTTAATTTTATCATTTTCTGCTTAAAAGGAAGCACATTAAGTTGTATTTTGATGTATGCATTCATCAATTCATGTTTTTTCTACCTGTAAGTCAGTGAACTATAATAGATAAATCATTTCTTCCTTCAAATTTTAAAAGATGTCTATTATCTTTCTGGAAAGTGATTTCTTTAGCTACTTCATAGTCCAAAAGGATTCTACTGAAATTTTCTGCCCATTCAGTGAGTTTATATATGTACTCTTCCTGTGTTACCAAAACATGTAAATTAAAAAGTTCAAAGACCAGTGAGCAAGAACTTTTCTGCTCATAGCATCAGAGCAAAGGAAGAACAATGACCTATCTTCAGGAGAGCTAAAGAAGAAAAAAGACCCCAAGTGCATACACTTTTAGTAGTCTTTGGCATTAATTTCTGCCTAGCAAAGTATTGTCATATTTTACAATTGATGTCTGTGGATGGTGTTCAAGATGAAACAACATAAGAGAGTTGAAATGTGCATAAGAAGTGTGAAATGTGCACTTTCCAATTTGGGATCAATGATCTGATTTAGCAGAGATTAAGGGAAAGAGACTGTGGCAATTCTGGGCTCTGTTTGTAGAGAAACAAAGACTATAACAAACTGATTTTTAAGTAGTGGGAAAAAACAATTATATCTATTTGGGCCTTGAAGATCCAATAAAAGACATAAGAAAAATATTGACATGATTTAAGATTAGGAGAAAAATTTTTTAAACAAGACACAAAAGTACAAAAGATTGATAAAATTTGACATTTTAAAAAATGCACTTCAAAAAAGAACTATAATACAGTAAAACAAGCAAACAGAGTGGAAAATGATATTTGCTATAAACATGTTTGAAAAGCTGGAATACAGAATATATTAAGAGCACCTAGAAATGAATCAGAGAAAGTCTCACAATCAAAGGGAAAAGTAGTCAACAATTGCAGACAGGCAATTCACACAGGAGGAATATTAAATAGAAACTAAGCATATGAAAAAATGCTTCATTTTACTATCAGAGAAATACTATGTTTCATGAAAAATGCCTGTTGTAAAATAATAAATGTATGTCTTTTCCTTAGTGTGTGTTTCATTGTTATTATTATTATTTTTGTTGTATGGCCTATGTATTTTTGTTAATTCTCATTACTATATTAATAATAGCTTTATTGAGACATAATTCACATATGAAAAAATTCACCATTTTAAAGTGTATAATACAGTGAGTTTTTGTATATCCACAGACCTATGCCAGCATCATCACTATCTAAATTTATATTATTTTCATCACCTCAAAAAGAAATCCCACAGACATTACAGTAATTCTCTATCCTGTGGCCACACCCAGCCCATGGCAAACACTGTCTCTAGGACTTTTCCTGTTCAGGACATATCTCTCTCTATTTTCTGTCTCTATGGATGTGTGTATTCTGAACATTTCAAAAAAATTGAATCACAAATTATTTGGCCTTTTGTGCCTAACTATTTCGCACAGAACAATGTATGCAGTGTTAACATTTGTGGTGGCATGTATTATTATTTAATTCATTTTCATTGACAACCAACAGTCAATTTATAGATGTACCACATTTTAATGATTTACTCATTTGTTGATGGACATTTGGCTACTTTCCAGTTTTTCTATTTAGGGTAATGCTTCTATGAATATTAGTGCACAGTTTTTGGTGTGAACATATGTTTTTATTTCTCTTGATTTCATACCTAGGAGTGGAATTGCTTGTTCATATGATAACTCAATGCTTAAACATTTGACAAACTTCCAGACTGACTTCCAATGGATCTGCACCAATTTATATTCCCATCAGAATAGTATAAATGTTCCAATCTCTCCACATCCTACCCACCACTTGTTATAGTTTGTCTTTTTGTAGCTGTCCTCAGCATCTTCAGTGTCACTGAATCTTTCTTGTGCCCATACACAACTAGTGTTGAGGCCCTCTAGTAGATTTTTTATTTTAGTTTATTGTATGTTTGAATTCCAGAAATTCTATTTGGTTCTTTTTTTAAAAAATAAACTCTACCTTTTCCTTGTTGTTTTCTCTTTGGTGAACTATTGTTGTCTGATGTTCCTATTGTTCTTTAAACCCAATTTCCTTTATTGTCTTACAGATATTTGTGAGAACTGCTTTAAGATATCTTTTTTTCTAGTAGGTCTAACATCTGAGTTTCCTCAAGGACAATTTCTGTTGATTTAATTTTTCCTGTGTATGGGTCACATTCTTCTGTTTCTTTGCATGTCAAACACTTTGGTTTAAAACTAGACAATTCAAATAATATAATGTGACCACTGTGGAAATCAGCTCCCCTCCTCTCTGAATTAGTTGTTAATATTTGTTTGTTTTCTTTTGAAAAATGTATGTTCATGTCCTTTACCCACTTTTTAATGAGGTTATTTGTTTTCTTCTTGAGCTGTTTGAGTTCCTTGTAGATTCTAGATATTAGCCCTTTTATAGATGCATAGTTTGCAAAAGTGTCTTCCCATTCTGTAGATTGTCCGTTTATTCTGTTGATTGTTTATTTTACTGTGTGAAAGGTTTTTACTTTAATTAAGCCACACTTTCCTATTTTTGTTGTGTTTGCTTTTAAGAACTTGGTCATAAATTAAGTGCCTAGACCAATGTCCAGAAGAATTTTCCGAGACTGTTTTCTAAGATTTTCATTGTTTCAGCTCCTATATTTAGGTTTTTAGTCCATCTTGAGTTAATTTTTGCATATGGTGAGTTGTACGAGCCTAGGTTCATTCTTTTGCATATGGCAATCCAATTTTCCCAGAACCATTTATTGGCGAGTTCCTGTCACCAGTGTATATTTTTGTTGACTTTGTTGAAGATCAGTTGGTTACAGGTTTGTGACTTCATTTCTGCATTTTCTATTCTGTTCCACTGATCTATTGTCTGTTTGTTATTCCAGTACCATGCTGTTTTGGTTACTATAGTCTCATAGTATAATTTGAAGTCAGGCAATGTCATGCCTTCAGCTTTGTTCTGTTTGCTTAGGATTGCTTTGGTTATTCGGACCCTTTTTGGTTTCATATTAATTTTACCATCATTTTTTCTGATTTTGTGAAAAACAAGGTGGGCAATTTGATAGGGATTGCATTGAACATGTAGATTGCTTTGAAGAGTATGGTTACTTTAGTGATATTGATTCTTCCAGTCCATGAGCATGGATGTTTTTCCATTTGTTTGTGCCATCTACAACTTTTTTCCTCTGTGTTTTTAGTTCTGTTTTTAGAGATCTTTTACCACATTGGTTGAATATATACCTAGATATTTTTATAGTTATTGTTAATGAGGTTGTCTTCTTCATTTGGTCCTCAGCTAGATAATTATTGGTGTATAGATATGCTACTGATTTATTTAACTTTTATTTTAGGTTTAGAGGTACATGTGCAAGTTTGTTATATAGGCAAACTCATGTCATTGGGGTTTGTTGTGCAGATCATTTCATCACCCAGGTAGAAAGCCTAGTACCCAATAGCTGTTTTTTCTGGTCCTTCTCCTCACAAACTCCATTCTCAAGTTGGCCCCAGTGTCTGTTGTTTTACTCTCTGTGTCCATGAGTTGCCATCATTTACCTACAACGTATAAGTGAGTTTTCACTTAGAAGTGAGAACATGCAGTATTTGGTTTTCTCTTTCTGTGTTAGTTTGCTAAGAATCATGGCCTCCAGTCCCATCCATGTTCCTGAAAAGGACATAATCTTGTTCTTTTTAATGGCTACATAGTATTCCATGGTATATACGTACCACATTTTATTTATCCAGTCTATCATTGATCAACATTTAGGTTGATTCCATGGCTTTACTATTGTGAATAGTGCTGCAATGAATAGTGCATGTGTCTTTATGGTAGAGTGATTTATATTCCAGCCTATCATTGATCACTATTTAAGTTGATTCTATGTCTTGACTATTGTGAATAGTGATGCAATGAATAGTGCACGTGTCTTTATGGTAGAACAATTTACATTCCTTTGGGTATATACTCAGTAATGGAATTGCTGGGTCAAATGGTAGTTCTGTTTTTAGCTCTTTGAGAAATTGCCAGGCTGCTTTCTGCAATGGTTGAACTAACTTAGACTCCCACAGTGTATAGGTGTTCCTTTTTCTCCACAATCTTGTTAGCATCTGTTAGTTTTTGATTTTTTAGTAAAAATAGCCATTCTGACTGGTGTCAGATGGTATCTCATTGTGGTTTTGATTTGCATTTCTCTAATGATTAGTGACATGGAGCTTCTTATCATATGCTTGTTGGCTACATGTATGTCTTATTTTGAAAAATGATGGTTCATGTTCTTTGCCCACTTTGTAATAGGGTTACTTGTTTTTTTCTTGTAAATTTGCTGAAGTTCTTTATGCTGGATATTAGGCTTTTGTCAGATGTATAATTTGCAGAAAATGTCTCCCATTCTGTAGGTTCTCTGTTTATTGATAGCTTCTTTTGCTATGCACAAGCTCTTAAATTTAATTAGATCCTATTTGTCAATTTTTTCTTTTTTCATGATCGCTTTTGGTGTCTTCCTCATGAAACCTTCATTCACTCCTACATCCAGAGTGGTATTACCTAGGTTCTCTTCTGTATGTTAATTTTGTCACCTGCAACTGCTGAATTTATTTGTCAAAGTTAAGAGTTTTTGGTGGAGTCTTTAGGGGTTTCTTAAGATTATATCATCATCAAACAGAAATTATTTGACTTTCTCTTCTCTAATTTGGATGCCTTTTATTTATTTCTCTTGCCTCACTGTTCAGGCAAAGACATCCAGTAATATGTTTAATAAAAGTGGTAAAAGTAAACATCCTTGTCTTGTTCCAGTTCTTATAGAAAATGCTTGCAAATTTTCTCTGCTATGTATTATATTGGCTGGGCATTTGTCATATACTGCCTTTATTTTGTTGAGGTATATTCCTTCTATGCCTAATTTGTTGAGAGTTTTTATCTATGAATGGGTACCAAATTTTACTGAATGTTTCTTTCTGTGTCTATTAAGATGATCATGTGATTTTTCTCCCGCATTTTGTTGATGTGTTATATAACACGTGTTGGTTTTTGTATACTGCACCATTCTTGCATCTCTGGGATAAATTCCAACTGATTGTGGTGTATTGTCTTTTGATGTGCTTTTGGATTCAATTTACTAATATTTCGTTGAGGATTTTTGCATCTGTATTCATCAGAGATATAGGTCAGTAGTTTGTTGCTGTTATTGTGTCTTCATCTGGTTTTGGTATTGGGGTCATACTGACCTTGTGGAATGAGATAGAACAAATTCCCTTCTCTTCAATTTTTTGAAATAGTTTGAGAATTGATGTTCGTTCTTCTTTAAAAGTTTGGTAGAATTCAGCAGTAAAACAATCCAGTCTTGAACTTTTCTTTGTTGGGAGACTTTTTAATCACTGATTAAATGTCATTTATTGCTATTCATCTGTTTGAGTTTTCTATTTCTTCCTAGTCCAATCTTGATAGGTTATATGTTCAGGAATTTATCCATTTCCTCCAGCCTTTCTAGTTTGAGTGTATAGTGGTGCATATAAGTCTCTAATTATTCTTTGTGTTTCTGTGGTATCAGTTGCAATGTCTTTTTTTTTTTTACTTCTGATTTTATTTGTTTGGATTTTTTCTCTTTTTCTCAGTTAGTTTAGCTAGAGGTTCATCAATTTTATGTTTTCAAAAACCAATTTTTTGTTTTGTTTATCCTTTGTGTATTTTTGGCTCTATATTTCATTTAGTTCTGCTCTGATCTTTGCTACAGTGAGCTATGATCATGCCACTGCACTCCAGTCTGGGTGACAAAATGAGACTCTCTCTCAAAAACAATCAATATTTTAAAATCTTTTTTTGGCATTTCAAGGATCTCTTTTTCATTGGAATTTATTGCTGGACAATTATCATGGTCCTTTTGGGGCATCATATTTCCCTGTTTTTTCATGTTTCCTGTGTCTTTCCATTAATATATGTTAATGGTATAGCAGTCACTTGCGCCAATTTTTAAAAATTGCTTTGTAGGGAGGAATGTTTTTTTGAATGTGTTTGTTTGTTGTTAATTTTTTTTTTTTTTTTTTTTTTTTTGAGACAGAGTCTCGCTCTGTCGCCCAGGCTGGAGTGCAGTGGCCAGATCTCAGCTCACTGCAAGCTCCACCTCCCGGGTTCACGCCATTCTCCTGCCTCAGCCTCCCAAGTAGGTGGGACTACAGGCACCCGCTACCTCGCCCGGCTAGTTTTTTGTATTTTTTAGTAGAGACGGAGTTTCACCGTGTTAGCCAGGATGGTCTCGATCTCCTGACCTCGTGATCCACCCGTCTCGGCCTCCCAAAGTGCTGGGATTACAGGCTTGAGCCACCGCGCCTGGCCCCCTGTTTGTTGTTAATTGAGTCAGATACTTAGACTTTGATTTGGGGTAACTGAGGTAGTGTGATTTCTGTATGACATCTTCAGCAGTGCACAGGGTCAATGATCTCTGTGATTTCCTCGATGACTGAAGATACAGTTATTAGTTGAGGTTGTGATCATGTTTAGCAGAGAAATTTGACAGCAACCGAGCCATTCTTCAGGTCCTGGTTGTGGTAACAGTGGGATTAGTGTGCCTGTTTTTAGGACCCAGAGCAGATTACACTGGCTCCAGTGATTTGGAGGTACTGAAGGGCTGATTTTTAGGCCTCCCGGTGACTTGTTTGGAAACTAGTTGTGGGAGCAGTGGGCCAGGTGTATGGGCAAGTTCTCAGGTCCCTGGGAAGCTTGTGTGGTGTGGGTGATGGCAGTAGCAGTGGAAGGCAAGCAGTCTGTCTTTGTTGTTGGAAGTTGCATCTAGTTGGATGGGCTAGTCCCCAGTCACGCACCTGAGCAGATGGGTGACTAGCAGTGGCTCTTGCCCTATGTGTGCTTAAGAGAGCTTAGTCTTCCCTCTTCCTCCCCCAGCTAGGTGGTAGCAGCAGCCATGTTGCCTCAAACTCAGCATGAAAATGGGGCACAGTTCAGTTTTAAACTCTCAAAATGGTGCCTAATGTAAACTTCTGATGAGAATAGGTGGGGCCTCTTTCAGGTAAACAGCATAGACCACTACAGGAAGTGTGGTGTGCTTGATTCTTTGTCTCACAGAAGTTCTTTGCAAGGAAATGGGTCTTGTTTTAGATATGTTTAGTATAACACGGTTTCCTTGTCCTTCCTTGAGTGGGTGGTGTCTGCAGCAACGTCCAATTAAATTAAGATACGTCTATTTTCAACTATCTCCTAGCAGTATTAAATATCTTATAAAATAGATATATTTGGCTGCAATGAGAAATAGCTGTTATTTCTGTAAAGTCTTCTTATAGTCAAAGGACATTTTGTCAACACCCTGAGCATCATACTCATCTGCTACATATTGTGACCAAGAACGCTATTCAGTTCTCAAATGAAGACTTCAGTTTATTTTTTGTCAGAATCAAGATGTATATACAGGCAGACTTCATTAAACTCCACATCACCAGTCAAAATACAGTCTCACCAGCAGGTTATCTCTGTTGATGGCTTAGGTCCATCCTAGCCTGGCACCTAAAGCCTGGGAAATTAAAAATTGAAGTTTCAGCTGATGTTATAAATGTAATTCTCACTCCCATTGAGACAAGATTTCATCAACTATGGAGTGTATAGTTCTTCCCTGTTGTAAACGCTTGACAAGAAACAGTTTATTTTAAAGGCACACATTGCAAAATCTCCGCAACTTATAAATCAGAGCAATATTCTGCAAGGAGGGGCCACTCCATAAAAAAAAAGTAAGTTTAGAATGACCTAGCATTGATTTTTAGGGCATCAGTCTATGTTAAATTATCAATTAATTAAGAGTCAAACATGTTTGGTACACTGTTCATTGTTCATGATATAGAACGTGTTATCAACAAAGACAGTCTAACTTTGACAAAATTTGGCGTGCTATTTAGTAATATAAATACTGGAGTTATGGTGTGCTTTTGCGGTATAGCTATACTCTTCTGGCCTGCAAGGAAAAGAAAGCATTCCTTCAGGTAAGGGACTACTTTTCAAGAGAAAATGTATCCTGGTGCCAGTCTTATGGGCAACATGTGAATGTAGGCCCTAGGTGGGTAAAAAAACATAACCCAGCTGGGCATGGGAGCTCAAGTCTGTAATCCCAGCACTTTGGGAGGCTGAGGTGGGGGGATCATGTCAGGTCAGAAGTTCGAGACCAGCCTGGCCAACATGGCAAAACCCCGTCTCTACTAAAAATGCAAAAATTAGCTAGGCGTGGTGATGGACTCCTGTAATCCCAGCTACTCAGGAAGCTGAGACAGGAGAATCGCTCAAACCTGGGAGGCAGAGGTTGCAGTAAGCCGAGATCGCGCCATTGCACTCCAGCCTGAGCAACAGAGCGAGACTCCACAAAAAAAAAAAAAAAAAAAAAAAATCTTCTCCTCATCTGAATTTTTATTGTATTCTATCCAAGAAGCACTCAAGATGCTGTCTGACGTATGAGGAAAGTTCGGGAGCTAGGCAAGAAGGAACTAAGTACTACTGTTACTCTCATATAACAAATGGAAAAAGAGACACAAAGAGATTAAACTGTCCCAAGTCACAAAGCTTATAAATGTTAAAGCTGGGAATAAAATCCAGACAGATAGGTCCTAGGTGATGATTTTTCACCGTGATGTCATACTTCCTTTCAGTGGAGCAAGCTATTTCTTAACACAGACTTTCCGGCTTTATGGTACCCTATTTTCATCTTTTGTTACTCTAGGGCCTTAAATAAAGTCATGCATTTTTAGGCCAAACCAAGTTGAATCACATAATTGAAGAAGTAGAATCCAGTTGTATGCATGGTGGGGGCAGAAGTGATTTTTTTAAAATCCCCCCAAAAAAGAAAACTCCCAGAAAGATTTTCAGGAGATTGCACTTTTTCTGCAAACATAGAGGTCCTAAGGAAGTATAATTTTATTTTATAAAATTATATTTTATATATGTTATATTGTTATATATAACAATATAACAATATATAACAATATTGTTATATGTTATATATAAAATCATATTTTATATATGTTATTTTTTATATGTGTGTTATATATAACATATATATGTTATATTTTTATATGCTATATATGCTATACATATAACATATATATAAAATATATGTTACATTTTATATTTCCATTTCTTGTAACATTTTCCATAGGAATCCAATACATACATGTGGAAATAATGTATCTAATATATTTATTCCAGCTAAACTTTTGATGATGTACTCTCATACCATTTTAAAAGAAGGTAGAGAATGGGAAAGGGAGCAATCCTTAACAGAAAGCAATAAATAATTTTGAAGCACAGATAAATGTACAGTCTTCGCTCGGTGGCTGTGGAAGTTGGTTTCTGGACCCCCTCCCTCAACCTATACAATCCCCTTAGAAACCAAAATCGGTAGATGCTTAAGTCCTTTATAAAAAATGGTGTGGTGTGTTTGCGTATAACCCATGGACATACTCTCATATATGTTTTTAACTATATAACACATTTTATTTTTTAAGTTTTTTAACTTTTATTTTCATTTCAGAGAACCATGTCCAAGTTTGTTATATTGGTCAATTGCAAGTCATGAGGGTTTGGTGTAAAGGTAATTTCATCATCCAGGTAATAAGTATAGTACCCAATAGGTAGATTTTTTATTTTCACCCTCCTCTCACCCTCCACTCTTAAATAGGCCCTGGTATCCATTGTTTCCTTCTCTGTGCCCGTGTGTACTCAATATTTCGCTCCCACTTATAAATGAGAACATACAGTGTTTGGTGTTCTATTCCTGCATTAGTTAACTTGGAATAATGACCTCTAACTCCATCCATGTTACTGCAAAGGACATGATCTCATTCTTTTTATAGCTGCATAGTATTCCATGGTATATATGTACCACATTTTCTTTATCCATTCTACAGGATAGACTTAAATTGATTCCATGTCTTTGTTACAGTGAACAGTGCTGCAATGAACATACACATGAATGTGCCTTTATGATCAAATTATTTTTATTCCTTTGGGTATATACTCAATAATGGGATTTCTGAGCCAAATGGTAGTTTTGTTTTAAGTTGTTTGAGAAATTTCCAAACTGCTTTCCACAGTGGCTGAATACATTTACATCCTTACTAGCAGTATACAAGCATTCTTTTTTCTCTGCAACTTTTCATCTGTTATTTTTTTACTTTTTATTAATAGCCTTTCTGACAAGTGTGAGATGGTATCTCATCGGTTAATTTCATTTCTCTGATAATTTGTGGTGTTGAGCATTTTTTCATATTTGTTGACTGCTTATCTATATTCTTTTGATAAGTGTCTGTTCATGCTATTTGTCAACTTTTTAATGGGGTTATTTGTTTTTTGCTTGTTGAATCATTACAAATTCTGGACACGAGACCTTTGTTGGATGCATAGGTTGCAAATATTTTCTCCCTTTCTGTAGGCTGTCTGTTTAATCTGTTGATAATTTAATAGCTGTGCAGAAGCCTTTTAGTTTAATTAGGTCTCATTTATCATTTTTTGTTGTTGTTGAAATTGCTTTTTGCGTCTTCATCACAATATTTTTGGTAAGGCCTATGTATAGAATTGTATTTCCTAGGTAATCTTCAAGGATTTTTATAGTTTTAGGTTTTACATTTAAGTCTTTAATCCATCTCGACTTGATTGTGTATACAGTGGAAGGGAGGGGTTTAGTTTCAATCTTCTGCAAATGACCAGCCAGTTATTAAAACACCATTTATTGAATGGACAGTGCCTTCCCCACTGGTTTTGTCAATTTTCTTGATGAACAGATAGTTGTAGATGTGCAGCTGTATTTCTGGGAACTCTATTCTGTTCCATCGGTCTATGTAACTGTTTTTGTACCAGTGTCATATTGTTTTTGGTTACTATAGTCTTGTAGCATAGTTTGAAGTGGAATAATGTGATGCCACTATCTTTGTTCTTTTTGCCTAGGATTACTTTGGCCATTGGGCTTTTTTTGTTGTTGTTGTTCCTTAAGTATTTTAGAATATTTTTTTCTAATTCTATGCAGAATGTCATTGGTGTTTTGATAGATATAGCATTTAATCTATAAATTGCTTTGGACAGCATGCCATTTTAACAAAACTGATTCCTCCTATCCACGAGCAAGAAACGTTTTGCCATTGTTTCTGTTGTCTCTGATTTCTTTCAGCAGTGTTTTGTAATTCTTATGGTAGAAACCTTCACATCTCTGGATAGCTATAATCCTATGTATTTTTGTAGCTATTGTGAATGTGATTATGTTCTTGATTTGGCACTCAGCTTGAACACAGTTGGTTCATAAGGATGCTACTAATTTTTTTATATCCACTTTGTATTCTGAAACTGTACTGAAGTTGTTTAACAGATCGAGGACTTTTGGGGCACAAACTATAGGGTTTCCCAGGTATAAAATTATATTGATTACAAACAGAGATAGTTTGACTTCCCCTCTTGTTATTTAAATGCCTTTTATTTCTTTATCTTGCCAAAATTGTTCTAGGCAGGACGTTCAGTACAATGCTGAATAGAAGTGGTAAGAGTGGGGCATCCTTGTCTTATTCTGGTTCTCAAAGGAAATGATTTCAGCTTTTGTATGTTCAGTATTATATTAAGTGTGGATTTGTCATAGATGGCTCTTATTATTTTGAAATATGTTCCTTCAGTGACTAATTTGTCAAGGTTTTTTTAACATGAAGGAATGTTGGATTTTATTGAAAGCCTTTTCTATATCTGTTGAGATAATCATATGGTTTTTGTTTTTACTTCTGTTTATGTGATGAATTACATTTATTGATATGCTTATGTTGAACCAATATTGCATGCCAGAAATAAAGCCTACTTGATTGTGGTGGTTGAGATTTTTGATCTGCTGCGAGATTCGATTTGCTAGTATTTTGTTGAGGAATGTTTTGATATGCTTATGTTGAACCAATATTGCATGCCAGAAATAAAGCCTACTTGATTGTAATGGATGAGTTTTGGATCAGCTGCAAGATTTGGTTTGCTAGTATTTTGTTGAGGAATTTTTCATCTAAGTTCTTCAAGGACATTTGCATAAAGTTTTCCTTTCTTCTTGTGTTTCTGCCTGGTTTAAATATCAGAAATATGCTGACCTCGTAGAATGGATTAGGGAAGAGTATCTCCTCCATTTTTTGCAATAGTTTCAGTTGGAATGGTATCGGCTCCTCCTTATACATGTGATAGAATTTGGCTGTGAATTTTTCTGGTCCTGGGCTTTTTATCATTGGTAGAGTTTTTGTTCCTGATTCAATTTCATATTATTAGTAATCTGTTCAGGGTTTCAGTTTCTTCCTGGTTCATTCTTGAAATATTCTATGGTTTCAGAAATTTCTCCATTTCTTGTAGGTTCTCTAGTTTATGTGCGCAGAGGTGTTTTTAATAGTCTCTGAGGGATTTCTGTATTCCTGTGGGGTTAATGGCAATATCTCCTTTGTCATTTCTGATTGTGTTTATTTGGATCTTCTCTCTTTTTTCCTTATTGAACTAGATAGTGGTCTATTAATCTTATTTATTCTTCAAAAAACACCTTTTCATTGTGTTGATCTTCTGTATGGTTTTTTGCATCTCAGTTTTATTCAGTTCAGCTCTGATTTTGGCTATTTCTTTTCTTCTGCTAGCTTTGGTGTTGGTTTGCTCATTTCTATACTTTCTCAAGCTGTGATGTTAGGTTGTTAATTTGAGATTTCTCTAGCTTTTTGACATAGGCAACTAAAAAAAAGGAATAGATATAATAAAGATTAGAGTAGAAATAAATGAAACAGGAAATAGAAAAACAGCTAAAAAATCAACAAAACCAATAGTTGATTCTTTGAGAAGTACAACAAAAATAACAAACTCTAAGCTAGACTACATTGTCTTAATTTCCTAGGGCTGCCATAAGAAAGTATCCCAAACTGTGTAGCTTAAAACAATAGAAATTTATTTGTGCAGTGCTGGAGGCTAGAAATCTGAAATCAAGGCATTAGCAGAATTGGTTCCCTTTATGGATTCTGAGGGAATCTATTCCATGCCTCCTGGCTTCTGTGAGTGTAAGCAATTCTTAGCATCCTTATCTTACATATGCATTACTCTATTATCTGCTTCTGTTTTCATGTGGAGTCCTCCTTGTTTCTAAGTGTCTTCCCATGGCTGGCTAAGATATTTTAAAAATCAGTCATATGGGATTGGGGGCCCACCCTACTTCAGTATGACTGCATTTTAAGTTAATTACATCTGCAATGACCCTTTTCCCTGTGAGGTTAGTCTGAGGTACTGGCAGGTAACACTTCAATGTATATTTGAGGAGACATAATTCACCCATTAGCACTGACCAAAAAAGGGAGAAGCCTCAAATTCTTAAAATCAGGAATGCAACTGAGGATTTTACTGTGACCAAACAGAAAAAAAAATTATTATAAAAGAATACTATTAAAAGTCTTATGCCAACAAATTAAATGACTTATATTCATGAAATTGACAAAGTACTAGGAAAACAAAGACTACCAAACTGACAAAATAAGAAAATTTAAAACTGGACAAACTTATAACAAGTAATGAGATATAACCAGTAATCAACACTTTCCCAAAAAAGGAAAGCCCCAAGACAAATGACTTTACTGGAGAATAATATCAATTATTTAAAAAAGAATTAACATCAATCTTTCTCAAATTCCTTGAAAACCAGAAGAAAAAAGATCACCTCCTATTTCATTTATGAGTCTGGCATACCACTGATTCAAAAGCCAGAAAAAGCCAAAGATGTCACAAGAATAGAAAACTACCGATTATTATACCTTAAGAATATAGAAACAAAAATGCTCAACAAAATACTAGGAAACCAAAACTGGGAGCATATTAAAAATATTATACAGATTGACAAATTGGAATTTATTCTAGACATGCAGGAGTGGACTCAGCATACCAAAATAAATCAATGTAATGCACAATATCAATAAGACAAAAAGGGAAAACACATGAATGTCTCAATTGATTTGAGAAAAAAATATTTGGAAAAAAATACTTTTTTTCTAATAATGTTGAAGTATTCAACATATTATTGATATCAATATATGTTGAAGTCCTAACTGCCAGTACCCCAGAATGTAACTTCTTAGGAAAAAAGGGTCATTGCAGATGTAATTTATTAAGTTAAAATGAAGTCATACTGGAGTAGGGTGGGCCCCTAATCCCATATGACTGATATTTTTATATCTTAGTCAATAAATGTGATACAGAAGGAAACTTCTTCAACATAATAAAAAGTTCAATTTAAAAATTTACAGATTCATACTCAAGGATGAAAAACTGAAATGGTTCCCCCTAAGATCAGGAATAGACAAGTGTGATTCTTTTGACTATTTCTACTCAACATTATATGAAAAGTTTTAACCAAAGAAATTAGTCAAAAAAAGAAATAAAACACATTCAAATGGGAAATAAAGAACTAAAGCCATTTCTGTTTTCATATGACATAATCTTATATATAAAAAGCGTTAAGAATCCATACCAAAAAATTAAAGCAAATAAACAAAATCAGCAAAATTGCAGGATCCAAGAGCAGCATGTAAAACAGTTGTATTTCTATGTAAAAGCAATAAAAATTCTGAACAAGAAAACAATGCCATTTAAAATAGCATATATATGAACAGACACTTCTCAAAAGAAGACATTTATGCAGCTAACAGACACATGAAAAAATGCTCATCATCACTTGCCATCAGAGAAATGCAAATCAAAACCACAATGAGATACCATCTCACACCAGTTAGAAGGGAAATCATTAAAAAGTCAGGAAACAACAGGTGCTGGAGAGGATGTGGAGAAATGGCAACACTTTTACACTGTTGGTGGGACTGTAAACTAGTTCAAACATTGTGGAAGACAGTGTGGTGATTCCTCAAAGATCTAGAACTAGAAATACCATTTGGCCCAGCCATCCCATTACTGGGCATATATGCAAAGGATTATAAATCATGCTGCTATAAAGACACATGCACACGCATGTTTATTGCGGCACTACTCACAATAGCAAAGATTTGGAACTAACCCAAATATCCATCAATGATAGACTGGATTAAGAAAATATGGCACATATACACCATGGAATACTGTGCAGCCATAAAAAAGGATGAGTTCCTGTCCTTTGTAGGGACATGGATGCAGCTGGAAACCATAATTCTCAGCAAACTATCACAAGAACAGAAAACCAAACGCCGCATGGTCTCACTCATAGGTGAGAATTGAACAATGAGAACACTTGGACACAGGAAGGGGAACATCACACACCGGGGCTTGTCATGGAGTGGGGGAAGGGGGAATGGATAGCATTAGGAGATATACCTAATGTCAATGACGAGTTAATGGGTGCAGCACACCAACATGGCACATGTATACATATGTAACAAACCTGCACAATGTGCACATGAAGCCTAGAACTTAAAATATAATAATGAATAAATAAATAAATAAATGAAATTAAATAAAAATAAAGTCAGGTAAAAAATAAAAAATAATAAAATAGCATCATAAATAGTAAAGTAGTGAGAATAAATTATTTAGAAACAAATTCAACCAATGGGATGAGACTTGTAAACTGAAAGTTACAATATGTTGCTGAAAGACATTACAGATTACCTAGATAAATGGATAGACAGTTCATGTTAATGGATTGAAGTATTTAATATTGTTAAAATGACACACTCGCCCAGACAAATCAACAGATTTAATATCATCTTCATCAAAATCCCAAGGTCCCTTTTTGCAGAAATGATGATGCTAAAATTTATATGGAAATGTAAGGAAGATAAAATAGCCAAAATAATCTTAAAGAAAAATACAAAGTTGGAGGACTCACATTCCAAATTTCAAAATATAATAAAAAGCTATGGTAACAAAAGCAGCATGGTACTGACATAATGATACACAGATAGATCAATGGAATAGAATTGAAAATCTAGAAATAAATCCACAAATTATGGCTAATTGATTTAGCCATACATGGACACAAACATTTGCAACTAGTTGGGCAAGGGTGCTCAAATTATTCAATGTAGAAAAAAGAATATATTTAAAAATAATGCTCAGGCAACAGGATATGAATATGCAAGAGAATGAAGTGGATCTCTTTCTCAAACCATACACAAAAATTAACTCAGGCAACAAAAGCAAAAATAGACCAATGGAATTACAACTAACCAAAAAGCTTCTGCACAGCAAAGAAAGCAATTAATAGAGTGAAGAGAAAACCTACAAAATGTGAGAAAATATTTGTAAACTACACATATCATAAAGGGTTAATATCTGAAAGATTAAATGAATGAAAAAAAGCAATAGCAAGAAAGCAAATAACTTGATTGAAAAATGTTCAAAAGGCTTGAATACACATTCCTCAGAAGTAGACAGTAATAACCAACAGATAAATTTTTTAGATGCTCACCATCACTAATCATTAGGGAAACATAAATGAAAACCACAGTGGGATACCACCTCACTACTGTTAGAATGGTTATTATCAAAAAGTCAAAAGACAATAAATGTTTGCAAGGATGTTAAGAAAAGAGAACCCTTATGTACTATTGATGGGAATGTAAATTAATACAGCCATTATGGAAAGCAGCATGAAAGTTTCTAAAACAATAAATTAGAAACACCATATGATCCAGCAATTCCATTAATGAATAAGTATCCAACAGAAATAAAATCACTATGTCAAAGAGATATCTGTGTTCCCATATTGATGGCAGCAATATTCGTAGTAGCAAAGAAACGGAATCAACCTAAGTGTCTATCGATTGATGAATACGTAAAGAAAATGTGCTACATATAATGGAGGGAATTTTATTCAGCCCTAAAAATGAATAAAATCTTGTTATGTGCAAAACATAGATAAACCAGGAGGTCATTAAGTGAAATATGCAAAGTACAGAAAGACGAAAACCACATAATTTCACACACATAGAATCTTTAAAAGTTGACCTCATAGAAGTATACAATAGAATGGTGGTCACCATAGTCTGGGATGGTTAGGGTGGAGGGAACAATGGGGAGATGTTGGTTAAGGGTATGTAATTACAGCTAGATGGGAGAAGTAAGTTCAAAAGATCTATTATACAGCATGGTGACTGTATTCTTAATGAAGATGTATTATTAATATATTTTTAATGCAGAGGGAGTAGATGCTAAGTATTTTCACCACAAAACGATAACTGTATGAGGTAATGCTTATTAATTAACTAAATTTAATCATTCCATAATATATATGTATCTCAAAAAATTATCTTGTAGGATGTCAGCACTCATATTCCCTCACAACATGAATTCTGTACCCATTCACAGACAAAAGTCTCCCTGTGATAGTTTGGGATTCAGGTAGAAAGTTGTGAACACCAGATGGATCACAAAACCTTAAAAGTGTCATTTTGAGAATGAAGACCTGCACCCAGGAGTTTGATCCATTGATCTTGCTCCTGCAGTTGAGGCCAGAGATAACCCCATTCCCCAGAAGGCTTGACTACAGCCAGGTTTGGTGTTCAGCCTGCAACCAAATCCATCTACCAAGGGGTCCAGGCAGAATCATACCTACTAGTGTCCTGGAAAAGAGGCCCCCCTGCCCACTGACATTGGTCTTGGCAGTAAACCTGAAAGTTGCTCTGTGGCTTGACTGTAGACCCCTCAGCTAAGGTTCCAATTCAAGACTGCTTATACAAGGACCCAGAGAGAGACTCACCCATATCTTGCAGCTCAAGAGTCTGAGCCTTTACAATAGACTTGCCAACCTTCATGTCATGCCAGATCCCAAAAAGGGTCAGTCTCAGATGCAAACCTCCTCCCCCGCACCCACCCTCTGCTGTAGTCAGAGAACTATCCTGTTTGTGCAGGGACCCACTGGGAGACATGCAGACATCTGAACCAATAAAAAAGGGTCACCAGGCACCATCACATAGCATATCTCAAGGGGGATACGTATCAGATCCAGTCCCACCTGCTGCAGTTGAAGAACTACCCAACCTGTGCAATTACCAGTTGGAGATATACACCCTTCTGAGCTAATGAAAAAGGATCTCCAGCCTCCATTCAACAGCAGATTCTCAGAAGGTTGTATCTCAGCCCCAGTCCCTCTTACTACAGTCGGGGACCTATCCCACCTGTGCAGGGACTTGTTGAGAGGCAAACCTGTCTGGGCCACTGTGACAGTCTTCTAGGCTAAAATCTCTTGTCAACTTTTCCTCAAAGCCTGGGTACTATCTTTTGCACCTTCTCCAGAACCTACCAGGCTGGCAGCTGGCCCTACTTGTAGGCCTCATGAGACTCAAAGAAAACTGAGGCTTAGAGAGTCCTCTAGTGCTAACATGGCTGCATTGGTCAAGAGCTCAGAGAACTCAACAGTCAGTCTGCTTAGAATCTTTGGAAGGCTCTCTGAAGAATGGTAACAAACAATATCAGGTTTTTAAGACTGGAATAAATACCTAATCTTTCAATGTATAGATATTGTTGCACGTTCACAAGCATCAAAAACATTTAGTGTAATACCTCATCAAATGAACAAAATAAGGGTCCATAGACTGACCTTAAAGTGATAGATATGTGCTATCTTGCAGAGAAAGAATTTAAAATAGCTGTTTGAAGGCAGCTCAATGGAATTCAATGAAGCACAGAAAATCAATTTGGAAATTTATTTTTTAAAAAGTTTTAAAAAAATTTATTTAAAACAGAGAAATTGACATAACAATAATGAATCAGACAGAAATCCTGGAGCTGAAAAATACAATAGATGAAAGAAAAATTGCAACAGGTAGCATCAAAAAAAGAATTGAGCAAATATTTAAAAGAATAATTATACTCTGGCCGTGCATGGTGGCTCAAGCCTGTAATCCCAGCACTTTGGGAGGCCAAAATGGGCGGATCATGAGGTCAGGAGATCAAGACCAGCCTGGCTAACACGGTGAAACCCCGTCTCTACTAAAAAAATACAAAAAACTAGCCAGGCGAGGTAGCAGGTGCCTGTAGTCCCAGCTACTCGGGAGGCTGAGGCAGGAGAATGGTGTAAACCTGGGAGGTGGAGCTTGCAGTGAGCTGAGATCCGGCCACTGCACTCCAGCCTGGGCCACAGAGCGAGACTCCGTCTGAAAAAAAAAAAAAAAAAAAAAGAATAATTATACTCAAAAAGGTAGTGTGGAGGGTGGAGAGATTGGTCAACAGGTAGAAAGTTGCAGTTAGAAGAAATATGTTCTGATGGTCTATTGCACAGTAGGGTAATGATTGTTAGCAATATTGTATTCTATATTTCAAAATAGTTAGCTGAGAGGACTTTAAATGATCTTGCCACAAAGAAATAAAATTTTTTTAGGTGATGGACATGTTAACTACCTCTGATCTGATTATTATTCTCACTCTCTCTATATATATTTATATATATAGAAGCATTACACTATATCCCATAAATATGTACAATTATTATGTGACAATAAAAAATGAAATAAAACTTTTTAAACATCATGTTGTACACAAAAAATACATAAAACTGTATCTGTCAATTTTTAAAAATATCTATTTTTTAAATTTCTGCTTTTGTCCTTGTAGTTCTGTTCCTTCTATTTTCCATGGGTTTATTCTGGTGTTTATTTTATTTCTGGTTTCTCGAGTTGAAAATTATGGTCATGTATTTTTAAATTATTTTGTTTTTATTTTCTAAGAAAATAAATGTATATGACTGTAAGTATAAAATAACCTAAACAAAAGAGCTAGAACTATAAAAAGTGTTTAAGAAAACATAGTGGTATATTCATGACCTTGAATTTGAAATTGTATTATTAGGGTATTAAAAGTATAAGCAATAAAAAATAGATCAATTGGACTTCATCAAAATCAAAAACTTTTGTGTATCAAATAGTATTATCTAGAAAGAAAACCACCTGTAGAATTAAAAAATATTTGTAATTATATTTTTAATAATGGTCTAGTGTCCAGAATTTATTTTTTAAAAAAACTATGTACAAGGCAACAGCAAAAAGATGAAGAACACAGGTTAAAAATGCATAAAGATTTCTGACCCAATAGGGCCAACTAGATACAGCCAGGAGGAAGATCTCCCACTGAGAGACCAGGAAATCATGAAAACTGGTGCAGTTCTATCAGACATTCAGAGGGAAGGCATTGAGTGCATACAGAAGGAAGACACAGAGGCTGTGCTGTAGGGGGAGAAATCTGGGAACCCTGCATGGGACTACCATGCACTAGGACTTGTTCCTGGCCCTTCTAGACACCTGCAAGGGTTAGGCAATGAGTTAAACAGCCAAGTAGCAAGCCACTCTCACCAAGGGCCTCTGGAATCTCAGCAGGTGGAGACCCCTCAACCATCATGAACACCTCAGTTAGCAGGAAAGCTACTTAGATAAATAGTAGGAGCAGAACTCCAGCCTATACAGAACCCAGAGGCTTCAGTGTGGAAGCACCTGTAGTGGAGCACAGCCAGAGATGCCCTTCCTCCTAGGCTCAATGTGTTCTCATAGGAGACTTTAGCCCTAGAAGAATTGTCAGACTTGAAATCTTTAGTGTAATCTTGCCCATAAGATGGGACTGGTACAACCTGAGCACCTCTTGCTCTGCTGGCTTCTACTAGGGTGCAAGCCTGATTGCACCTACTTCCAGTGCAGCCCCTAGGTACCTCCTGGGAACTGCATTATAACTCCTGTGCTGGTGGACCACTACTGACCAGCAGAGTGCTCCAGCAGAGTGGCCCCTGTAGACACACATCAGCCTGCCCACACCTTTCCCACTGCAGTCTCCCCCATGCCACTTTTCCTGCAGGCACTTGCCCATGGACAACCCCAACATTACTATGCCAGTGCGTGTCTAGGGGGGGCAGACATAGCCTTCCCTTCCTCACCAGCACATGTGTGTGCATGCACCCTGCCATGCAAACACTGCCAGCATTAGTGCACCTCATCCCCATCCCTTCTGCCACACCATAATTTGTACTGAAGCATTTCTGAGCATGAATCCCACCAGGCCCACACCCGGCAGTGTCCCACACCTGTACTGGAGCAGCTGGCGTGAAACTGAGCACAGAACAAAGCAGACCTGCTCCCATCTCTGAGCAGCCAGTGTCACCAGTATGAATGTGCACAAATTTTACACAGAATCCTGTGCCCACCAGCACCCCACCACTGGCATGAACAAGTGGACAGTTGCCAGTGGGGTCTCCCTGCAACCTTGAGCAATACTGCCAATGCTGCTTCTACACAGAGCCTGGCACTCCAGCACCCACTAGAATCCTGCCATAGTCAATAAGCATGCAACCAGCCATGCTGCTGCTGCTGCCACTGCAGCTGGAACGTGTGGCTGAAAACACTTCTCACTGTACCTGAACTATGAAGTGCTTTGGCTGGCAACACCCATCGGAGTGTGTGACTAATGGTGTGGGAGAAGCTCAGCCCTTTCACAACTCCTTCCTAATCTCAAGAGCCAGAGATCAAAGCTGGGGCTTGATACCAGTCCTCTAAATTTGGAGTACACAGTCCAGGAATTCTGAGATGAGTCTTGGCCCCCTAAAATCTTCCAGTAAAAAAGCCAGCAAACTTAACATACTTTATACTATAGTCAAACCCCCAAGGTTATCAAATAGAATAAAATGAAAAACGAATCCACAGAACAGCAACTTCAAAGATTGAAGGAACATTAACCAACAAAGATGAAGAAAGAACCAGATCAAGATCTTTGATCACTCAAAGAGCCAGAGTGCCTTATTTCCTCCAAATGACCACACTAGATCTCCAACAATGGTTCTTAACTGGGCTGAGATGGCTGAAATGACAGAAATAGAATTCAGAATATGGATGACAACAAAAATCATTTAAATTCAGGATGATGTTGAAACCTAATCTAAGCAAGCTAAGAATCATAAAATGGTACATCAGGTGATAGACAAAATAGCCAGTATAGAAAAGTCCATAACCAACCTGATAGAGCTGAAAAACATAATTCACTCACAAATATTAACAGCAGAATAGACCAAGCTGAAAAAAAGAATCTCAAAACGTGAAGACTGAGGTATTAGTCCATTTGTACACTGCTATAAAGAACCACGTGAGACTGGGTAATTTGTGAAGAAAACGGGTTGAATTGACTCACAGTTCCACGTGGCTGGGGAGGCCTCAGGAAACTTACAATCATGGTGGAAGGCAAAGAGGAAGCAAGGCACATCTTCCTATGGTGGAGCAGGAGAAAGAGAAAAGAAGGGAAGTGCCACACTTTAAAACCATGAGATCTCATGAGAACTCACTATCATAAGAACAGCAAGGGGAAAATCTGCCACCGTGATCCAATCACCTGCCACCAGGCCCTTCCTCTGATACGTGGGAATTACAATTTGAGATGAGATTTGGGTGGGGACACAGAGCCAAACCATACCAACTGTTTTTCTGAAATAAGACATTAAGACAATAATTTTAAATAAAGAAAGAAAAGAAATGAACAGAACCTCTGAGAAATATGGGATTCTGTAAAGGAATTGAATCTACAACACATTGGCACCCCTGAAAGAGATGGAGAGAATGAAAGCAACTTGGAAAACTCATTTCAGAATGTCATCCATGAGAACTTCTTCAACATAGCTGGAGAGGCCAACATTCAAATTCAGGAAATACAGAGAACCCACACAACATACTAAACAGGAAGATCATCTCCAAAACCAATAATCATCCGATTCTCCAAGATTGAAATGAAATTTTAAAATGTTAAGGGCAACTAGAAAATTCAAGTCACCTACAAAGGGAAGCCCATCATACTAACAGCATACCTCTCAGTAGAAACCCTTCATGGTTCTTAAAGAAAAGAAATTCCAACCAAGAGTTTTCTATTTGGCAAAACTAAGCTTCAAAAGCAAAGGAGAAATAACATTATTTTTCAGAAGAGCAAATGCTAAGGGGATTCATGACCACCAGACTTATCTTACCAGAACTTCTGAAAAAATGCACTAAATGTGGAAAAGAATGACTGTTACCAGCCACTGCAAAAACACACTTAAGTACACAGACCTTTGACACCATAAAGCAAATACACAAACAAGTAAGAATAATAAACAACTAACAACACGATTGCAGAATTGAATTTACACATAAATAGTAACCTTGAGTGTAAATGAGCCAAATGCCCCCAATTTAAAGGCACAGAGTGGCAATCTGGATAGAAAACAGACCCAATGGTATACTGTCTTCAAGAGATCCATCTCACATGCAATGACACACATAGGCTCAAAATACAGGGATGGAGAAAAATTTACAAAGCACACACACAAAAACAGGGATTGCAATAGTAATTTTAGAAAATACAGACTTCAAATCAACAAAGATCAAAAAAAGACAAAGAAGGGCATTATATGATGGTAAAGTATTCCATTCAACAAGAAGACTTAACTATCCTAAATATTTATGCACTCAACACAGAAGCGCCCCAGTGACAGTGTTAGACAGATCATTGGGGCAGAAAATAAACAAAAATATTCAGAACCTGAACAGAATACTGGACTAAATGGATCTGATAGACATCTACAGAACTCTCCACTCCAAAAATTAAAAAAAATGTATACATTATTCTCATTGCTACATGGCATATATGCTAAAATCAACCACACAATAGAACATGAAGTAATTCTCAGCAAATGCAAAAGAACAGAAATCATGCCAACGAATCTCTCACACCACAGTATAATAAAAAACAGAACTCAAGACTAAGAAATTGCCCAAAACCAAACAAAACCATGGAAATTAAGCAACATGCTTCTGAATGACTTTTGAGCAATTAATGAAACTAAGGCAGAGATCAAAAAGTTCTTTGAAACTAATGAGAACAAAAATACAACACACCAGTATCGCTGGAACACAGCTAAAACAGAGTTAAGAGGGAAGTGTATATACTAAACATCAATAACAAAAAGTTAGAAAAATCTCAATTTAACAAACAAACATCACAACTGAAAGAACTAGAAAAGCAAGAGCAAACTAACCTCAAAGCTAACAGACCACAGGAAATAATAAAAATCAGAGCTGAAATGAAAGAAACTGAGATGCAAAATAAATGATTTAAAAGATCAATGAATCAAGGTGGTTTTTTGAAGATATTAATAAGACAGATAAACCACTAGCTAGACTAATAAAGAAGAAAAGAGAGAAGAACCAAATAAATGCAATCAGAAATCACAAAGAGGATATTGCCACTGACTCAACAGAAATACAAATAACTATCAGAATATTATGAAAATGTACTAGAAAATCTAGAAAAGAAAAAGAATAAATTTCTAAACATATACATGCTCCCAAGACTGAACTAGGAAAAAATTAAATTCCTGAACAGACCAATAATAATCTCTGGAATTCAATAAGTAAAAAGTAACCTACAAAACAAAAACAGCCCTGGAACAGATGAATTCAGAGCCAAATTCTACCAGATGTACAGAGAAGAGCTGGTACCATTTCTACTGAAATTATTTGAAAAAAATTGAGGAGGAGGGACTCTTCGTCAACTCACTTTATAAAGCCACCATCATCCTGATTCTGAAACCTGGCAGAGAAATAACAACAAAAATGTCAGGCCAACATCCTTGATAAACATTGATGCAAAAAATCCTCAACAAAATGTTAGCAAACCAAATCCAGAAGCACATCAGAAAGCTTATCCACCATGATCAAATAGGCTTTATCCCTGAGATGCAAGGTTGGCTCAATATATGCAAATCAATAAATGTAATTTATCATTTTAACAGAACTAAAGACAAAAAACATGATTATTTGAATAGATGCAAAAACGACTTTCAATAAAATTCAATATCCCTTCATGGTTAAAAAAAATCCCCATAAACTAGGCATTAAAGGAAGATACCTCAAAATAATAACACCCACCATCATACTGAATGCGCAAAAGCTGGAAGCATTCCTTTTGAAAACTGGCACAAGACAAGGATACCATCTCTCACCACATCTGTTCAGTGAAGTATTGGAAGTTCTGGCCAGAGTAACCAAGCAAGAGAAAGCAATAAAGTGTATTCAAATAGAATGAGAGGAACTCAAACTATTCCTGTTCGCAGATGACAGTATTCTATATCTAGAAAACCGCATAGTCTCAGCCCCAAAACTCTTTAAGCTGATAAGCAACTTCAGCAAAGTTTCAGGATACAAAATCAATGTACAATAATCCGTAGTATTCCTATACATCAACAGCAGCCAAACCGAGAGCAAAATCAGAAATGTAATACCATTCATGATGGCCAGAAATAAAATAAAATACTGAAAAATACAGCTAAGCAGAAAGGAAAAAAAATCCACAACAAGAATTTAGAAACACTGCTCAAAGAAATTAGAAATGACATAAATAAATGGAAAAATACTCTATGCTCATGGATTGGAAGGCTCAATATTGTTAAAATGGTCATACTGCCCAAAGCAATTTACAGTTTCAACGCTATTCCTATCAAACTACCAATGATATATTTCACAGAACTAGAAAAAAGTTATGTTAAAATTTATATAAAACCACAAAAGAGCCTGAATAATTAAGGTAATCCTAAGCAAAAAAAGAGCAAAGAAGGAGAAATTATGCAACTTGACATACAACTATATGACAAAGCTATAGTGACCAAAAAAGCATGGTGCAAATACAAAAACAGACACATAGACAAGTGGAACAGAATAGAGAGCCCAGTCCTTAGGCTACACAACTGCAATCATTTGATCTTCAATAAATTGAGGAAAATAAGCAATGGGGAAAGGACTTTCTATTCAATAAATGGTGTTGGAATAACTGCCTGGACATGTGTGGAAGATGGAAACTAAACCTCTTTTTTACAATATAAAAAATCAACTCAAGATGGATTAAATACTTAAATGTAAAGCCCAAAACTATAAAATCCCTGAATGATAATGTAGGCAATACCATACTGAACATAGGCTCTAGCAAATATTTCATAACAAAGATGCCAAAAGCAGTTGCAACAAAAGCAAAAATTGACACATGGGATCTAATTGAACTAAAGAGCTACTGCACAGCAAAAGAAACTATCATCAGAGTAAATAGACAATCTACAGAATGGGGGAAAATGTTCACAAACTATGCATCTGACAAAGGACTAATATCCAGAATCTATAAGGAACTTAAACAAACCAACAAGCAAAAACAAATAATCCCATTAAAAATGGGGGAAAAAACATGGACAGACAATTCTTAAAAGAATACGTACATATGGCAAACAAACATGAAAAAATGTTCAACATCAATAATTATCACCAAAATGCAAATCAAAACCACAATGAGATACCATCTCAGTCAGAATAACTACTATTAAAAAGTAAAATATAACAGATGCTGTTGAGGTTGTGGAGAAAAAGGAATGATTAGAGCCTTTTGGTCAGAGTGTAAATTAGCTTAACCACTGAAGAAAGCAGTGTGGCAATTCCTCAAAGAGCCAAAAACAGAACTACTTTTCAACCCAGCAATTTATTACTGTATGTATACCCAAAGGAATATAAATAATTCTATCATAAGGGCACATGCACACATATGTTTACTGCAGCACTATTCACAATAACAAAGGCATGGGATCAACCTAAATGCCCATCAATGGAAGACTGGATTTAAAAAATGTGGTACATATACAACATGGAATACCATGCAGCCATGAAAAAGAATAAGGCTATGCCCTTTTTAGTAAAATAGATGAAGCTGGAGGCCATTATTCTTAACAAACTAACACAGGAAAAGAAAACCGAATACTACGTGTTCTCACTTGTAAGTGGAAGCTAAACAATAAGACCACATGGATACATATGGGGGAATAGCAGATACTGGGGCCTTTCAGAGGATGGAGGATGGGGGAGGTTGAGGAAAGAAAAGGGAAGAGTTGGGAGGACTTTGTCTTGTATCTAGGATGCTAGCTCAGCCAAAGCAGATAGGGCAGCAGACAGAATCATGAGACCTCTGTTCTAGTTCCTAGCTCCCAGAAGGCATTTGTAAACAAAACCTAAGCCAGAGCGGAAGCTGCTGCCTTGAAAGAAAAGACCTAGTAATGGAAGCTTTCATCAACTGCTACATGAAGAGCACTTAGGCTCTAAATAACCAACAATGATACTCAGTTACTATGTCCAGGGTGTTGGTGAGCCTCTAAGACTTGCTAACTTCGGATACCAGAAGGGCAACTAGGGGTTAAAGCAATAAACATGCCCTTCAGGTCCCTGATTCCAGCACTAACCACTTGGGTAGCATTTCCGGAACCTGCTCTGGGGCAGAGAAGAGCCACTACCCTGAAAGGTAAATCTCAATCCAGAAAGCATTTCTGAAAATCTGACTTAAGAGACCTTTGAACTTAAGGAAATATCAGCAGTAGTCTGACAGTACTCCACATGGCCTGGGGTGGCGATGGCTATGAGGTGAGTCTTTTTTGCCTTTGGAAAAAAAAAAAAAATGGAAAGGACTGCTTCGTAGTGTCAGTGCCAGCACACTCCTAATACAATAGAATACCAGGTAGACTTCTAAGATTTTTGGCTCTAGTCTCTCACTCCCAGATGGCATTTCTGGACCCATCAGGGTCTGAAGGGCCTCGCCACCCTGAAGGGAAGGACACTCTGGCTGGCTTTGCTACCTGCTGATTGTGCAGCCCCTATAGCCTTAACCAAGCATAGGCAGTAGTCAGGGAATGTATAGCATTCCCTGGGCAAGACCCAGTGTTGTGCTGGGTTCAGATCTGACCCAGCACAGTCATAGTGGCCGTGGCCACGTGAGTGCTTGTGTTACTCTACCTCCAGATTTAAGTGGCCCAGAACAGAGACAGAGCCTCTGTATGTTTGGGAGAATGTGAAAGAAGGTAACAAAGATATCTGTCTCATAATCCAGAGAATTCTCGCGGACCTTGTCCAAGACCATCAAGGTGGTACATGTATGAGTCTTCAAGAACCACAGCATTACTGAGCTTGAGGTGCACCTTAAAGCAGACACAACTTAGATCACAATGCCCAGGTCCTTTCAAATATCCGAAAGGCCTTCCCAAAAAAGGATGGCTAAAAATAAGTCCAGACGGTAAAGACTAATGTAAATACCTAAAGTTTTAATGCCCAGACACTGAAGAACATTTAGTACCATCAGTACCATCCAGGAAAACATGACCTCACCAAATGAACTAAATAAGGCACCAGGAATCCATCCTGAGAAACAGAGATATGTGACCTTTCAAAAAAGAATTTGAACTAGCTGTGTTTGAGAAATTCAAAGAAATTCAAGAAAACACAGAGAAGTAATTCATAATTCTGTCAGATATATTTAAGGAAAAGATGGAAATAATTTAAAAGATTTGAGCAGAAATTCTGAGCTGAAAATGCAATAATAGTGAGGAATGTATCGGTCACTTAATAGCAAAATTAACCAACCAAAGGAAGAACTGGTGAACTTGAAGACAGACTGTTGAAAATACACAATCAGAGGAGACAAAAAAAGAATAAACAATGAAGCACAGCAACAGGATCTAGAATATAGCCTCAGCAGGGGATATCTAATAGTTATTGGCTTTGAAGAGGAAGTAAAGAAAGAGATAGGGTAGAGGGTTTATTCAAAGAGATAATAACAGAGAACTTTCCAAACCTAGAGAAAGATATCAACATTCAAGTACAAGGATGTTATAGAACACCAAGCAGATTTAACCAAAAGAAGACTATCTCAAGGCAATTAATAACCAAACTCCCAAAGGTCAATAATAAAAAAAGAACTCTAGAAACAGCAAGATAAAAGAAAAAAAAAACATAAAATAGTGTATTAATACATCTGGCAGCAGACATTACAGTTGAAAACTCACAGGCCAGGAAAGAGTGGCATAACATATTTAAAGTGCTGAAGGGAAAAACTTTTACCCTAAAATAGTATATCTTGTAAAAATATTAAAACTTGAAGAAGAAATACTTTCCCAAACAAACAAAACCTGAGGGATTTTATCAATACCAGATCTGTCTTACAAGAAATGCTACAGGAAGCAAATCAATAAGAAAGAAAAGGACATAAATGAGCAATGTGTAATCACCTGAAAGTGCAAAACTCACTGGTAATATTAAGTGCACAGAAAAACACAAAATATTGTAACACTGTAACTGTAATGTGTAAACTATTCTTATCCTAAGTAGAAAGAAAAAATGATAAGCCGATAAAAAAAACTATGAAAAAATTTCAAAACTCAGGAAGTACAATAAGACATAAACAGAAACAACCAAGGGTTAAAAAGTGGAGAGACACAGTTAAAGGGTTGAACTTTTACTACTTTTTTTGTGTGTTTGTTTGTTTATGCAATAAATGTTAAGTTGTCATTAGTTTAAAATAATGGGTTATAACAGTATTTGCAAGCCTCATGGTAACCTCAAATCAAAAAATACACAATGAATACACAAAAATAAAAAGCAAGAAATGAAAGCATACCACCAGAGAAAATAACCTTCACAAAAGTGAAGACAAGAAGAAAGAAAAGAAGGAAGAAAAGACTGCAAAACAGCCATAAAACAATTTAAAAATGATCAATAATAAAATTAAATGTAAATGAATTACATTCTCCAATCAAAAGACATAGAGTGGTTAAATGGACTTAAAAAAACAAGACCCATTGATCTGTTATTAAACACAGATGAGATCAAAACCATAAACTCAATGAAGGAATTTGTAAAAGAGACATGCATGAAATAAAGTGAATTAGTAAGGATAAAACTGTAACTACATCTACATCTTTATCTACAACTATCCATAAATAAAACAAACAGGAATGTGCAAATAAGCCAAATAAATTTTTATTATATATTAAATATTAAATGTTTAAAGTAAATAAAGGGGTCTGCTTTTCTTTACCATTTATATAGCCATTTATTCTAGCACTAGAAACATATTTTACATACCATTGTAGCTCTGGAATTTTATTGGAATTGTATTACATGTATGCATATATATTCTCAGAGAGAGAATAGGCATCAGTACAATATAGTTTTCCAATCCAGAAAAAGGAATCTCCACTTAATCACTTTTCTGAGATAGAGTCCTACTCTGTCACCCAGGCTGGAGTGCCATGGCGTGACCTCAGCTCACCAGGACCTCCGCCTCCCAGGTTCAACCGATTCTCATGCCTCAGCCTCCCGAGTAGCTAGGATTACAGATGTGTACCACCACAACCAGCTAATTTTTGTATTTTTTGTAGAGAGAGGGTTTCTCCATGTTGGTCAGGCTAGTCTCGAACTCCTGGCCTCATGTGATCTGCCCATCTTGGACTCCCAAAGTGCTGGAATTACAGTCGTGAACCACCACGCCCAGCCAATCATTTTTTCATGTACATCCATAAGGCCTAATAGTTTTCCCATAAAGGTCTCTGCACATTGATGCATACATTGATCTTATTTTCAATAAGATTTTCTCCATTATATGTGCTAATTTCTTATTGTAGGTATACAATAAAACTGAAATTTTGCCTTGTATTTTGCAACTGGAAATGTTATCGAATTTTTATTTTCCCCAATGAGTTTTTTACATGATTCTCTGAATTTTACTAAGAAGCAATCTTACGATTGTAAATAGTGATAATTTTGTGTCCTCCTTTCTAATATACATACTTTATTCTCCTTTTGTCACATTAAGTAGAATATCTAGAAAAAATATTGAAATCATGGTAGTAGAAACAGATTTTATTGAAATATCTCCAATTTTTTACCATCAGACATAAACTTATGTATTGACTGGAGAATATTTTATCATATTATGGAAAGTATTTTTGGTTTTCTTTTTATATATATATATATATTTAGGGGTTATAAGTGCATATTTTTTACATGTATATATTGTGTAATGGTGAAGTATGACCTTTTAGTCTATGCATCACTTGAATAGTGAAAGTTGTACCCAATAGGTAATTATTCAACCTTCATCCCCAACCCACACTTTTACCTTTTGTAGTCTCCAATGTCTATTTTTCCACTCTGTACATTCTTGTGTAGATATTATGTAAATTTATTTATATTCCTAGTTAAGAGTTTGGTTTCTTGCTTTTTAAAATTTAGGACACATGTAGAATTTTAATTAACTATCTATTTAATCCTCTTTTTAAAATTGCTTTTCTTGTATCTATTTATGGTATATTTATGGTATATAACATATGCACTGCACAATAATTAAATCAAACTAATTAACATACACATTACCTCATTTTTTTGTTGTTAGAACATTTAAAAGCTATTCTCTTAGCAATTTTCAAGTATATAATATATTGTCATTAACTATAGTCAACATGGTGTGCAACCAACGTCTTGCACATTAACTTATTCCTCCTGTCTAACTGAAATTTTGTATTTTTCAAGCAACATCTCTTCAATCCCCCTACCTCTTAGTCTCTAGTAACCACCATTTTACTCTCTCATTCTGTGAGTTTGACATTTTCAGATTCCACATATCAGCGAGATCATAAAGTCTCTCTGTTCCTGGCCTATTGCATTTAACATAATGTCCTTGAGATTCATTAATGTCATCCCAAATGACATGATTTCTGTTTTTATGGCTGAATACTATTCCATAATGTATATTTATCACATTTTCTTTCATCCATTTATCTGTTTGGGTTTTTTTCCAAGCTCACAAAAACACTTTTTATTTGAGGCAAAAAGAAGTCTTGCTGAAAGGATTACAATTCCAAGCAGTCAAATCCCAACTGTTAGTTGCACTATTTTGACCTTGTAGATTTTGTTTCTCCTTAGTCATAAAAGGACATTCAGGTTGTACTTTCCCCAGCTGGGCAAAAAAGGGGGCAAAGAAAACTGGAAGAAACTTCTACTCTATGGGTACTGCTCTTCAGACCCAACATCAAGCCAGGCAAGCCCTCGCTATTCAATCAATAGATTGCTGTCTCACCATTGAGTGTCACGGGCTATATTACATTGGCAAGAAAAAAAATGAGGCAGGAAAAACAGATGTAGGTCAATAGGAGATCAGCAGGCATCCACAGCTTCAAAATTCATCCTAAAAGTGGTAATCCTTGCGGAAGGCCCAGATTACCAAGGCACAGTTTCTGTTGTAGCTAAGTAAGGTGGTCATATCCTTGCTGCTCAGTTCAAAGTAAAAGACCTTAAAGTTCTCTGCAATGCATTTTTGTGTCACAGACTTGGGATTCACCACCAAGTTTCTCTGAATTGGAAATCAAATCAGAGCCTGAGCTGTAATTTTATTGTGCTTGACTGTGATCACCTTGATCCTGTCATCCTCCAGGATGGAAGGGTCCTTGAGCTTTCCGAGGCCCTGTTCGGAGAGTCAAGGGGGTTATAGGCAGTCACCATGATGCCTTTGGACTGGCAGTACTGGATTAACTTCTTTTGAGTTAGGGATGTGTAGAGCTCAATCTGTTTAACCACTAGCTGATACTTTAAACCACGTTTGTTTAAGATCCTCGTGACGTGAAAATAGTTGAAGTTGGAGATGCCAATAGCTTTCAGCAACCCTTCATTCACCTAGGTTGATTCCGTATCTTGTTCCATATCTTGGCTACTGGGAATAATGCTGCATTGATCACGGGAGTGCAGTTATCTCTTTGCGTTTCTGATTTCTTTTTGATATATACACAGTAATGGTGTTGCTGGGTCATATAGTAGTTCTATTACTAATTTTTTGAGTAAATTTCATTCTCTTTTCTATAATGACTGTACTAATTTACAGTATTTCTACCAACAAGACACCATGACTCCATTTTCCCCATGTTTTCACCAACACTTGTTATCTTTCATATTTTCTATAATAGTCATTTTAATAGGCATGAAATTTTTCTTATGGTTTTGATGTGTTTTTCCCTGATGATTAGTCATGTTAAGAATTTGTTGATATACCTGTTGAGCATTTGTCTTATTTTGAGAAATGTCTGTTCAGGTTCTTTTCCCATTTTTAATCAAGTTGCTTTATTACTGTTGAGTTCCTTATATATTTCAAATGTTATTAGCCCTTTATCAAATGTGTAGTTTGCAAATATATTATCTCATTCAGTAGATTGTCTCTTTATCCTGTTCATTGTTTTCTTCTGTGGAGAAGCTTTTTAGTTTAATGTAATCCCATTTTTCTATTTTTACTTTTGTTGCCTGTGCTTTCAGAGTCACATCCAAAAAATCATAGCCCAGAACAATTTCATAGAGGTTTCTTTCTCCTTTTTAAAAAACAACTTTTATTTTTGGTTCAGGGGTACATGTGAATATTTGTTACAAAGGTAACCTTGTGTCATGGGGGTCTGTTGTACAGATTATTTCATCACCAAGGAATTAAGCCCAGTAACTAATAGTTACCTTTTCTGCTCCACTTCCTCCTCCCACCCTCCACCTTCAAGTAGATCCCAGTGTGTTGTTCCTTTCATTGTATTCATGAGTTCTCATCATTTAGCTCCCAGTTAAAAGAGAGAATGTGTGGCATTTGGTTTTCTGTTCCTGTGGTAGTTTGCTGAGGATAATAGCCTCTGGCTCCATCCATGCTCCTGCAAGAGACATGATCTCATTCTTTCTATGACTGCATAGTATTCCATGGTGTATATGTACCATGAACTCTGTCTTGATGGCCATTTAGATTGATTCAATTTTTTACTATTTTGAATAGTGTTGCAATGAACATTTGCAAGATTATGTCTTTATGGTAAAATGATTTCTATTCCTCTGGGTATATACCCAGTGATAGGATTGCTGGGGTTGAATGATAGTTCTGTTTTTAGCTCTTTGAGGAATCACTGTACTGCTTTCCACATGATTGAACTAATTTGCACTCCCATCAACAGTGTATAAGTGTTTTCTTTGAAACCTTGAACTAGCTCTTTGATTCCATAAAGAGACTAATTTTCAAGGATGTGCTCCCCCTTCTTTTTATAATTATCAAAGAAAATTGCATATATTATTGCATATTCTAGTGTATTGATGACAAAAATCAAAGAGCTTCAGTGGAAGAAGAAGTACTTCAGTTGAAAATAGTTTATTATTTTATTAAAAGTGGCCATTGGAGTTCAGCGTTTTGACAGCCTATAGGATGAGATTATAGCAGATGCCAGGCTCTTATAGTATAAAATATTTAGTCAATTATGACCAAACATTATCAAAAATTAGATTATTTCAGAGAAAAATCATCCTAACAACATGTTCATTTTACACCATGAAGACAAAATAAATGGGATTTTGATTTTATATGAAAATAGGAAGTTGCTAGTTGATTTTCTCTGCAAATTAATTTATCTCTCTTTTTCTTGACCTGAAATCTTTATTTTCCTTTAAGAAATTATCTCTTCCTCCTCCTACCACCTCCGTTCATATGATTTTTTTTAATTTTTGATTTACATACGTTATTGGGGGAATGGGTGGTGTTTGATTACATGAGTAAGTTTTTTAGTGGTAATTTCTGGGATGTTGGTGCACCCATCACTTGAGCAGTATATACTATACACAATTTATACTCTTTTATCCTTCATCCCTGCTGAGACCAGCTCAGTCATGGAGACCCTAACCCAGCAGTGCTAGAGGAAATAAAGACACACACACAGAAATATGGAGTGTGGAGTGGGAAATCACGGGGCTGACAGCCTTCAGAGCTGAGAGCCATGAACAGAGTTTTACCCACATACTCATTGATAGCAAGCCAGTGATAAGCATTGTTTCTATACATTATAGATTAACTAAAGCAGGAAACAAAGAGATGGGTCAAAACAAAGGGATGGGCTCTGGCTAGTTATCAGCAGCAGGAACATGTCCTTAAGGCACAGATTGCTTGTGCTATTGTTTGTGGCTTAGGAATGCCTTAAGCAGTTTTCCACCCTGAGTGGGCCAGGCATTCCTTGCCCTCATTCTGGTAAACCTACAGCCTTCAGCGTGGGTGTCATGGCCATCATGAACCTGTCACAGTGTTGCAGAGATTTTGTTTATGGCCGGTTTTGGGGCCTGTTCCAAACACGTTCCCCCTTTTTGTTTTTGAAAGGCAATAAAAGCAAAGGCAGCTTTATCACAGTGAGTTACTTCTTGCAGGAGTTGGGATCTGCATCTGCAGACTATACGAAGAAAAAAAACACACATTAAAAGCACAATCATCATTGAAATTACAGAGCTTCCAAGTGTTTTTATGTATTTTAATGGGTTACTAGCTGCTAATCTGTCTGCAGCTCCTTCAAGCACTCCAGTTCCTGGCATTAAGCTCAGGTGTGTCTGGGATGCTTTAAATATTTGTTCTTTTAATTTTGCAATATCCAAAGACAAGGCAAGTTTATAGAGTGTGCTTCTAGATCCTTTTTTATTCTTTCACAAATATTGATCTTATTAAGAGCCACTAATAGTTTCCACAAATCCTTACGTTTAGCTTCTACAGCAGACCACATCATTTGAGGTTGAGCTGCCACTATACCACAATGTTTCCAGAAAATAGGAACTCTTGTCGTACACCTTACAAGTTCTACCATCTGACTATTTTGTTCAGACCAGCTGAACATAGTGTGGCCATGGCACATAGACTGAGAGGTACAATTCAAGCTAACTGTCCACTTAGGGGACCAACCAATAATGATTCCATAGGAATCATTGTGCAGCACCTCTGCCTGTTATGCAAAGCAATATTCCCAAACAAGTACGTTCATTATTTCTGGCCAGGTGCAATTCTGTTTACAAATAGGTTTTTGAGGGTGGTATGCCTCAATTGTAGGAGCAGATTTATTATGGTAAATACTGAGATCAGAAAGCATGTGTAACTGTGTCATAAAGTGATTATATCCAGGCATTATTATCAGTCAAGATTGACAGCGAGGGGGTAGGCAACTAGTGGCTTTTCCCAAACAGATAGGTGGATGTTCAAATCCTAAAGAAATATTCATAACAGTTCCTTCCTCATGTGGCTGAGATGGGCCTCTATCATCTGTAGGACCAAGCATCCAAGAGCTATCATTAGTGTGTACCTCCACTGGGGGATCCAGCCAAGTTACAGGCCATAGAAGTGGTGGAAAAGGTAAATATGCCCAATAGATGTAATTGTTCTCTGTGTCAGCCATTGCTAAAGGAATACTCATGGCAACGGTGATGCCTGCTATCATAGCTATCATTAAATTACTCATTGTGACTGGTTGTTCCATTTTCCTCAGGTTTTCTTCCACCATCTGTGACAGCTTCTTGATCTGTCACCAGGTAGGTGGCTGTGTTTAATGGGTGTTGCTCATGACACTTGGGGTTCTCCTCAGCATCAGTCTCACAGAATCTCTTCCTCGGCATCTGGCTCATCATAAGGTTTCAGGTGTCTTGATGGTATCCAAATCAGCTGCTGGTTCTGGCCTGGAGAAACACAAGCATAACCTCTACCCTAAGTTATTATTTTACTTATTGCCCAACTTTTGTTATCAGATCTGTCCACCAAACTAGTTTTCCTGCTCTGTCTTTGCAACTGGTTTCTGTAAATGCTGTTTAGCTGCTGATAGCATCTGGCCTTTAGGCAGGCTTAAAAAATTTAAAGTCAATAATGCTAGATTCAATTGCATATGGGGTGTCCCATAGTCCTTGTTTCCCCCTTTTTGCTTTTGCAACTGCTGTATCAGGAAGAGATTCGTTCTTTCCACTATGGCTTTTCATTGAAAATTATATGGCATACCAGTAACGTATTTAATATTCCATATAGAGAAAAATGTAGCTAGAGCTTGGTTAGTATAGCCTGGGGCATTGTCCGTTTTGATAGAAGTTGTAATGCCCATCACTGCAAAACACTGCAAGAGGTGATGTTTAACACAGGCAGAAGACTCTCCTAATTGGGATGTAGCCCAGACAAAGTCAGAAAAGTGTCCACACATACATGTAAATAAGCTAGTATCCCAAATGAGGGGACATGGGTGACATCCATTTGCCAAAGAGAATTAGGTTCCAATTCCCGAGGATTAACTCCTCATGTAAAAGACGAGGAAAGCACCATTTGGCAAGTTGGGCATCACTGGATAATATCTTTAGCTTCTTTCCACGTAATACTGTATCTGCGTTTGAGACCAGAGGCATTAACACAGGTTAAATTGTGAAAGTGTCTGGCATTAGATATTGCAGTAGCAACTAAGCAATCAGCCATTTGACTCCCTGCAGTGGAAGGTCCTGGAACAGGTGTATGAGCTCTAATATGAGTAATGTAAAAATGGTGCACTCTGCTCTTAACTGTTGTTTGCAATTGGGTAAATAAAGTCTTTAGTTGTTCATCCATATGAAATTGTAACTGAGCATTTTCAATTAATTGTGTGGAATGAATCATGTATGAAGAATCAGAAATCATATTAATAGGCATATCAAATGCAGTCCATACCTCAATTACAGCTACAAGCTCTGCTTTTTGAGCTGAGGTTTAGAACATCTGAAAAACTTTACCTTTCGATACAGAATAAGAAGCTTTACAACTACTAGACCTATCTGTGAAGATATTCTCAGCACCTTAAATTGGTTTAAATTTAGTTATTTTAGGGAGATTCCAATTAGTTAATTTCAAAATTTGAAATAATTTTGTTTTAGGAAAATGATTGTCGAGAATACCCACAAAGTCAGCTAAATGGGTTTGCTAAGTAAGACTATTTATAAAAGCTTGCTGTTTGTGTGCCTTTGTGAGAGGGACAATAATTTTTCCAAGATTATATCCATGTAATTTAACAATCCAAGTTCTCTCACTTCCTATCATACTAGCCAGTTGATTCAAATAAGAAGTTAGAGTCCATGAATTAGTATGTGGAAGAAAAAGCCATTCTACTAAGTCCTGCTCTTGGACAATAACATCAGTAGGTGAAGGCCGAATTGGAAAAATTAGCAAAACTAGAGTCTTCTCTGGATATATTCTATTTATTTGAGCTTTATGGACTTCCTTTTCAATCAGCTGTAACTCTGTCTCAGCCTCCTTTGTTAAATGCAGAGGGCTTGTGAGACTAGGATCTCCTCTAAGGATAGAAAATAGATTACTCATGGCATAGGTAGGAATGCCTAGAGCAGATTTTTTCCAATTAGTGGCCCCTATTAATTTTTGAAAGTCATTTAATGTTTTCAATTGATTCCTATGTACAGTTACCTTCTTGGCACTATTGTAGTGTCATTTACTAAGGGCCCCAAGTAGGAGGAAGAAGTAATAGTCTGAATTTTGTCAGGAGCTATAATTAAACCAGCATGAGAAATCGAGTTTTGGAAGTGATCATAACATTAGAGTAATATTACTCAGGAGGAGGCAGAACAAAGTATATCATCCATATAATGAATAATGTAACACTGTGAAAATTTTTTACAAGTAGGTTCAATTGCTTGCCCTACATACACCTGGCAAATTGTCGGACAGTTTAATATGCTTTATGGCAACTCTTTCCAATGAAAATGCTTAGCAGGATGCAGGTTGTTTACTTCAGGAATTATAAATGCAAACCGTTGACAGTCTTGCTCAGCTAAGGGGATAGTAAAGAAAGAGTCTTTTAAATCTATGACTATTAAAGGCAAGTTTTTGGAACTTGAGCAGGAGGAGTCAATCCTGTCTGTAATGTACACATGGGTTGTATAATTGAATTAATGACTCTAAGGTCTGTCAACATTCTCCATTTACCTGATATTTTCTTAATTACAAAAACTGGAGAATTCCAGGGGGAAAATGTTGGAGCTATGTGTCCTTTTCCTAATTGTTCAGTAACGAAGTCCTCTAAAGGCTCCAGTTTCTCTTTACTTAGCGGTCATTGTTCTACCCAAATTAGCTTATCTGTTAACCATTTTATTTTATTTTATTTTATTTTATTTTATTTTATTATTATACTTTAAGTTCTAGGGTACATATGCACAACGTGCAGATTTGTTACATATGTACAATGTGCCATGTTGGTGTGCTGTACCCATTAACTCGTCATTTACATTAGGTATATCTCCTAATGCTATCCCTCCCACCAACCCCCTTGCCACAATAGGCCCCGGTGTGTAATGTTCCCCTTCCTGTGTCCAAGTGATCACATTGTTCAATTCCCACCTATGAGTAACAGCAGGTGGTGTTAGGTTTTCTGTTCCTGTGAAAGTTTGCTGAGAAGGATGGTTTCCAGCTGCGTCCACGTCCCTACAAAGGACACGAACGCATCCATTTTATGGTTGCATAGTATTCCATGGTGTACATGTGACACATTTTCTTTTTTTTTTTTTTTTAATTATTATACTTCAAGTTCTAGGGTACATGTGCATAACATGCAGGTTTGTTACATATGTATACTTGTCCCATGTTGTTGTATGCTGCACCTATCAACTCGTCAGCACCTATCAACTCGTCATTTACATAAGGTAACTCCCAATGCAATCCTCCCTCCTCCCCATGATAGGTCTCCCGGTGTGATGTTCCCCTTCCTGAGTCCAAGTGATTCTCATTGTTCAGTTCCCACCTATGAGTAAGAACATGTGGTGTCGGTTTTCTGTTCTGGTGATAGTTTGCTAAGAATGATGGTTTCCAGCTGCATCCATGTCCCTACAAAGGACACAAACTCATCCTTTTATGGCTGCATAGTATTCCATGGTGTATATGTGCTACATTTAATCCAGTCTGCTACCGATGGACATTTGGGTTGATCCCAAGTCTCTTTGCTATTAGAATAGTGCCTAACAAACATACGTGTGCATGTGTTTTATAGCAGCATGATTTATATAATCCTTGGGTATATACCCAGTAATGGGATGGCTGGGTCATATGGTACATCTAGTTCTAGATCCTGAGGAATCGCCATACTGTTTCATAATGGTTGAACTAGGTTTACAATCCCACCAACAGTGTAAAACTGTTCCTATTTCTCCACATCCTCCAGCACCTGTTGTCTCCTCTGACTTTAATGATCACCATTCTAACTGGTGTGTGAGATGGTATCTCATTGTGGTTTTGATTTGCATTTCTCTGATGGCCAGTGATGCATGAGCATTTTTCATGTGTCTGTTGGCTGTATGAATGTTCTCTTTTGAGAATGTCTACCATATGCTTTGGCCCAGACTTTTTGATGGGTTGTTTGTTTTTTCTCTTTGTAAATTTGTTTGAGTTCCTTGTAGGTTCTGGATATTAGCTGCCCTTTGTCAGATAAGTAGACTGCAAAATTTTGTCCCATTCTGTAGGTTGCCTGTTCACTCTGATGGTAGTTTCTTTTGCTGTGCAGAAGCTCTTAGTTTACTGAGATCCCATTTGTCAATTTTGGCTTTGCTGCCGTTGCTTTTTGGTAGTTTTAGACATGAAGTCTCTACCCATGCCTATGTCCTGAATGCTACTACCTAGGTTTTCCTCTAGGTTTCTATGGCATTAGGTCTAACATTTAAGTCTCTAATTCATCTTGAATTAATTTTTGGTATAAGGAGTAAGGAAAAGGATCCAGTTTCAGCTTTCTACTTATGCATAACCAATTTTCCCAGCACCATTTATTAAATAGGAATCCTTTCCCATTTCTTGTTTCTCTCAGGTTTGTCAAAGATCAGATGGCTGTAGATGTGTGGTATTACTTCTGGAGGACTCTGTCTCCTATTCCATTGGTCTATATCTCTGTTTCTTTGGTACCAGTACCATGCTGTTTTGCCATTGTAGCCTTGTAGTATAGTTTGAAGCTTTCAGGTATGTGATGCCTCCAGCTTTGTTCTTTTGACTTAGGATTGTCTTGAGATGCTGGGCTCTTTTTTGGTTCCATATGAACTTTAAAGCAGTTTTTACAATTCTGTGAAGAAACTCATATTGGTAGCTTGATGGGGATGGCATTGAACCTATAAATAACCTGGGGCAGTATGGCTATTTTCACGTGATATTGATTCTTCCTATCCATGGGCATGGTATGTTCTTTCCATTTGTTTGTAGGTCCTCCTCTTTTCTTTCACTAAGCAGTAGGTTTGTAGTTCTTGAAGAGGTCCTTTACATCCTTTTGTAAGTTGGGATTCCTAGGTATTTTATTCTCTTTTAGCCAAATTCAGAATGGAAGTTCATTCCTGATTTGGCTCTCTGTTTGTCTGTTACTGGTGTATAAGAATGCTTGTGATTTTTGCACATTAATTTTGTATCCTGAGACTTTGTTGAAGTTGCTTATCAGCGTAAGGAGATTTTGGGTTGAGACAATGGATTTCTAAATATACAATCATGTCATCTGCAAACAGGGACAATTTGACTTCTTTCCTGTAACTGAATACCCTTGGATTTCTTTCTCTTGCCTGATTGCCCTGAAGCAGAACTTCCAACACTATGTTGAATAGGAGGGTGAGAGAGGGCATCCCTGTCTTGTGCCAGTTTTCAAAGGGAATTTTTTCCAGTTTTGCCCATTCAGTATGATATTGGCTGTGGGTTTGTCATAAATAGCTCTTATGATTTTGAGGTACGTTCCATCAATACCGAATTTATTGAGTTGCTTCTTAGCAATGAAGGGCTGTTGAATTTTGTCAAAAGCCTTTCTGCATCTATTGAGATAATCATGTGGTTCTTTGTCTTTGGTCTCTGTTTAGATGCTGGATTATGCTTATTGATTTGCGAATGTTGAACCAGCCTTGCATCCCAGGGATGAAGCCCACTTGATCATGGTGGATAAGCTTTTTTAATGTGCTGCTGAATCCGGTTTGCCAGTATTTTATTGAGGATTTTTGCATCATGTTCATCAGGATATTGGTCTAAAAATTCTCTTTTTGTTGTGTCTCTGCCAGGCTTTGGTATCAGGGATGTGATGTTGGTCTCATAAATGAGTTAGGAGGATTCTTTTCTATTGATTGGAATAGTTTCAGAAGGAATGGTACCAGCTCCTCCTTGTACCTCTTGGTAGAATTCAGCTGTGAATCCATCTGGTCCTGTACTTTTTTTTAGTTCGTGTGGCTAATTATTGCCAATTTCAGAGCCTGCTATTGGTCTGTCTAGGATTCAACTTCTTCCTGGTTTAGTCTTGGAAGAGTGTAAGTGTCCAGGAAATCATCCATTTCTTCTCTAGATTTTCTAGGCTTCTATTTGCATAGAGGTGTTTATAGTATTCTCTGATGGTAGTTTCATTTCTGTATGTCGGTGGTGATATCCCCTTTATCATTTTTATTAAGGGCCTTCCATTTGATTTCTTTCTATTTTCTTTCTTTTATTATTAGTCTTGCTAGCAGTCTGTCATCAATTTTGTTGATCTTTTTCCAAAACCAACTCCCTGGATCTACTGGATTTTTGGAGGGTTTTTGTTGTCTCTCTATCTCCCTTCAATTCTGCTCTGATCTTAGTTATTTCTTTGCCTTCTGCTAGCTTTGAATGTGTTTGCTCTTGCTTCTAGTTCTTTTAATTGTGATGTTAGAGGTGACACATTTTCTTAATCCAGTTCCGTCACTGATGGACATTTGGTTGATTCCAAGTCTTTGTTATTAGAACAGTACCGCAATAAACAAACATGTACATGTGTCTTTATAGCAGCATGATTTATAATCCTTTGCTAATATACCCAGTAATGGGATGGCTGGGTCAAATGGTATTTCTAGTTCTAGATCCTTGAGAAATCGCCACACTGTCTCCACAAATGGTTGAACTAATTTACAGTACCACCAACAGTGTGTGCAGTTCTTATTTCTCCACATCCTCCAGCACCTGTTGTTTCCGACTTTTAATGATTGTCATTCTTAACTGGAGTGAGATGGTATCGCGATTCTGGTTTTGGATTTGTACTTCTCTGATGGCCAGTGGTGATGAGCATTTTTCATGTGTCTGTTGGCTGTATGAATGTCTTCTTTTGAGAAGTGTCTGTTCATATCCATTGCCCACATTTTGATGGGGTTGTTGGGTTTTTTTCTTGTGAATTTGTTTGAATTCTTTGTACGTTCTGGATATTAGTCCTTTGTCAGATGAGTGGATTGCATAAATTTTGTCCCATTCTGTAGGTTGCCTGTTCACTGATGGTAGTTTCTTTTGCTGTGCAGAAGCTCTTTTTAGTTTAATTCAGATCCCATTAGTCAATTTTGACTTTTGTTGGCTATTGCATTTAGTGTTTTATTACGAAGTCCTTGCCCATGCTTCATGACCTGAATGGTATTACTTTTAGATTTTCTTTCTAGGATTTTTTATGGTTTTAACTCTAACATTTAAGTCTCTAATCCATTGTGAATTAATTTTCATATAAGGAGTAAGGAAAGGATCCAGTTTCAGCTTTCTACTTATGGCTAGCCAACTTTCCCAGCACCATTTATTAAATAGGGAATCCATTCCCATTTCTTGTTTTGGTTTGTGGTTTTTCAAAGATCAGATGGCTGTAGAAGTATGGTATTATTTCTGAGGACTTGTTCTGTTCCATTGGTCTATATCTCTTGTTTTGGTAGTAGTACCATGCTTTTTTGGTTACTGTAGCCTTGTACATAGCTCTTCTGAAATCAGGTAGTGTGATGCCTCCAGCTTTGTTCTTTGACTTAGATTTTCTTGGCAATGCAGGGTGGGGCCTTTTTGTCCATATGAACTTCTTTAAAGCAGTTTTCCCCCGATTTTGTGAAGAAAGCCACTGGTAGATTAATGGGGATGGTATTGAATCTATAAATTACCCTTGGGCAGTATGGCCATTTTCACAATATTGATTCTTCCTATCCATGAGCATCGGTATGTTCTTCTATTTGCTTGGATCCTCTTTATTTCACTGAGCAATAGTTTGTAGTTCTCCTTGAAGAGGTCCTTTACATCCCTTTGCAAGTTGGATTCCTAGGTATTTCTTTATTCTCTTTAAAGCTATTGTGAATGCAGTTAATCCATGATTTGGCTCTCTGTTTGTTTGTTACTGGTGTAGAAGAATGTTTGTGATTTTTGCACATTAATTTTGTATCCTGAGACTTTGCTGAAGTTAAGTATCAGCTTTTAAGGAGATTTTAGCTGAGACCATGGGGTTTTCTAAAACATACAATCAAGCGTCATCTGCAAACTTGGGACAATTTGACTTCTTTCTTTTTCCTAACTAAATGCCCTTTTACTTTTCTTTCTCTTGCCTGATTGCCTCTAGCCAGAACTTCCAACACTATGTTGAATAGAAGTGGTGAGAGAGGGCATCCCCTGTCTTGTGCCAGTTTTCAAAGGAATGTTCTGCATTTTTGCCCACTCAATATGATATTATTGACTGTGGGTTTGTCATAACTAGCTCTTCTTATTTGGAGATACGATTCATTAATAACGAATTTACTGAGAGCTTTTAGCATGAAGGGCTCTTGAATTTTCACAGCTAGCCTTTTGGCACTCCATTGAGATAATCATGTGGTTTTTTGTCTTTTGTTTCTGCTTCTATATGCTGAATTATGTTTGCTGATTTGCATATGTTGAACCAGCCTTTGCATCCCAGGGATGAAGCTTCTCCACTTTGATCGTGTGGATAAGCTTTGGATATGCTGCCATCTGGCTTGCCAGTATTTTATTGGAGGATTTTTGCATCGATGTTCACCAGGGATATTGGTCTATACCTTTTTGTTGTGTCTCTGCCAGGCCATCAGGATGATGTTGGTCTCATAAATGAGTTAGGAGCATTCCTCTTTTTCATTGATTGGAATAGTTTCAGAAGGAATGGTACCAGCTCCTCCTTGTACCTCTCTGGTAGAATTCGGCTGTGAATCTGTCTGGCCCTGACTTTTTGTTTGGTAGGCCATTAATTATTACCTCACTCTCAGATCCCATTGCTGGTCTATTCAGGGATTCAATTTCTTCCTGGTTTAGTCTTGGGAGAGGGTAAGGGTCCAGGAAATATCCATTCTCTAGGTTATCCAGTTTATTTGCATAGAGGTGTTTATAGTATTCTCTGATGGTAGCTCTGTATTTCTGTGGGCTAGTGGTGATATCTCCTTTATCATTTTTTATTGCATCTGTTTAATTTTTTCTTCTTTTATTAGTCTTGGTAGCAGTCTATCAATTTTGTTGATCTTTTCAAAACCAGCTCCTGATTCACGAATTTTTTTGGAGGATTTTTGTGTCTCCTATCTCCCTCTCAGTCTCTGCCTGGATCTTAATTATTTCTTGTCTCTGCTAGCTTTTGAATGTGTTTTTCCTTGCTTCTAGTTCTTTTAATTGTGATGTTAGGGTGTCAATTTTGATCTTTCCAGCTTTCTTGTGGGTATTTAGCGTTATAAATTTCTACACACTGCTTTTAAATGTGTCCTAGAGATTCTGTATGTTGTATCTTTTGTTCTCATTATTTTCAAAACATCTTTTATTTTACCTTCATTTCAAGTTATAAAATTCAGTAGTCATTCAGGGCGGTTGTCAGTTTCCATGTACTTTTAGCAGTTTTGATTGAGTTTCATGTCCTGAGTTCTAGTTTGATTGCACTGTAGTCTGAAAAACAGTTTGATATAATTTCTGTTCTTTTACATTTGCTGAGGAGTTCTTTGCATTTCCAACTATGTGGTCAATTTTGGAATAAGTGTGATGTGGCACTGAGAAGAATGTATATCTGTTGGATTTGGGTGGAGAGTTCTGTAGATGTCTACTAGGCTGGCTTTCTGGTGCAGAGTCGAGTCTACAATTCCTGATATCCTTGTTAACTTTCTGTCTCCCTCTTGATCTGTCTAATGCTGACAATGTGGTGTTAAAATCTCCCATTATTATTGTATTGGAGTCTAAGTCTCTTTGTAAGTCTCTAAGGACTTGCTTTATGAATCTGGGTGCTCCTGTATTGGGTCCATATATATTTAGATAAGCATCTCTTCCTGATGTATTGATCCCTTTTACCATTATAATGGCTTTGTCTTCTTTTAATCTTTTATTGTTTAAACTGTTTTACCATAGACTAGCATTCCAAACCCTGCTTTTTTGTTTTCTATTTTCTTGATAGATCTTCCTCCATCCCTTTATTTTCAGTCTATGTGTGTCTGTGCATGTGAGATGGGTCTCCTGAATACAGCAAACTGATGCCTTTGACTGTTCATCCAATTTGGCAGTTTCTAGTCTTTAATTGACAATTTATTCCATTTACATCTAAGGTTAATACTGTTATGTGTGAAAATGATCCTGTCATTATTATATTAGCTGGTTATTTTGCTCATTAGTTGATGCAGTTTCTTCCTAACATCGATGGTCTCTTTTACATTTTGGCATGGTTTTGCAATGGCTGGTACTGTTTGTTCCTTTCCCGTGTTTAGTGCTTCCTTTCCAGGATCTCTGTAGGGGAGGCCTGGTGATGACAAAATCTCTGAGCATTTACTTCTTTGTAAAGAATTTTATTTCTCCTTCAATTTCTATGAACTTAGTTTGGCTAGATATGAAATTCTGCTTAAAAATTCTTTTCAAGAATGCTGGAATATTGGCCCCCACTCTCTCTGGCTTGTAGAGTTTCTGCTGAGAGATCTGCTGTTAGTTTGATGGCTTCCTTGTGGGTAACCCTGACCTTCTGGCTGCTCCTTGGGTTTTTCCTTCATTTCAACTTTGGTGAATCTGACAATTATGTGTCTTGGAGTTGCTCTTCTTGAGGAGTATCTTTGTGGAATTCTCTGTATATCCTCAATTTGAATGTTTTCCTGCCTTACTAGGTTGGGGAAGTTCTCCTGGATGATATCCTGCAGAGTGTTTTCTAACGTGGTTCCTTTTTCCCCGTCACTTTCAGGCACACCAATCAGATACAGATTTGGTCTTTTCACATAATCCCATATTTCTTGTAGGCTTTGTTCATTTCTTATTACTCTTTTTTTCTCTACACTTCTCTTCTCACTTCGTTTCATTCTTTTGATCTTCAATCACTGATGCTCTTTCTTCTAATTGATCAAGTCGGTTACTGAAGCTTGTGCATCTGTCACGTAGTTCTCGTGTCATTGTTTTCATCTCTATCAGTTCTTTTAAAGTCTTCTCTGCATTGATTATTCTAGTTATCCGTTCATCCATTCTTTCTTCATGGTTTTTAGTTTCTTTGCGCTGCTTACGTAATTCCTCCTTTAGCTCTGAGAAGTTTGATCGACTGAAGCCTTCTTCTCTCAACTCATTAAAGTCATTCTCCATCCAGATTTGTTCCGTTGCTGGCAATGAGCTGCATTCCTTTGGAGGGGGAGATGCGCTCTTATTTTTTGAATTTCCAGCTTTTCAGCACTGCTTTTTCCCCATCTTTGTGGTTTTGTCTTCCTTTGGTCTTTGATGATGGTGACATACAGATGGGGTTTTGGTGTGGGGTTTTGGTCCTTTCTGTTTGTTAGTTTTCCTTCTAAGAGTCAGGACCCTCAGCTGCAGGTCTGTTGGAGTTTGCTTGAGGTCCTCTCCAGACCCTGTTTGCCTGGGTATCAGCAGTGGAGGCTGCAGAAGATAGAATATTGATGACCAGTAAGTGTTGCTGTCTGATTCTTGCTCTGGAAGCTTCACCTCAGTGGTATACCTAGCCATGTGAGGTGTGAGGTGTCCGTCTGTATCTAGTGAGGGATGTCTGCCAGTTAGGCTACTCAGGGGTCACAGACCTACTTGAGCAGGCAATCTGTCTGTTCTCAGATCTCAATCTCCGTGCTTGGAGAACCACTGCTCTCTTCAAAGCTGTCAGAGACTTTTACATCTGCAGAGGTTTCTGCTGCTTTTTCTTTAGCTATGTCCTGTCCTCAGAGGTGGAGTCTACAGAGGCAGGCAGGCCTCCTTGAGCTGTGTTGGGCTCCACCCAATTCGAGCTTCCTGTTGGCTTTGTTTACCTACTTAAGCCTCAGCAATGGTGGGCGCCCCTCCCTCAGCCTCACTGCCGCCTTGCAGTTAGATCTCAGACTGCTGTGCTAGCAATGAGGGAGGCTCCGTGGGCATGGGACCCTCCCAGCCAGGTGTGGGATATAATCTCCTGGTGTGCGATTTGCTAAGACCCTTGGTAAAGCACAGTATTAGGGTGACAGTTACCGGATTTTCCAGGTGTTGTGTGTCTCAATTTCCCTTGACTAGGGAAAGGAATTACCTTCCCCCTTGCCCTTCCCAGGTGAGGTGATGCCTCGCCCTGCTTCAGCTCTTGCTGGTCGGGCTGTACCTGCAGACCAGCATCGACTGTCCAACATGCTCCAGTGAGATGAACTTGGTACATCAGTTGAAAATGCAGAAATCACCCGTCTTCTTTGTCACTCATGCTGGGAGCTGAAGGCTGGAGCTCTTCCTTTTCAGCCATCTTGGGTGCCCCCCAACCATTAAATGTATAGGTTCTGAAGGCTTAACAATGGCCGCCATTGGGAGCAGATCCAAGATGGCTGAATAGGAGCAATTTCAGTCTACAGCTCCCAGGATGAGTGATGCAGAAGGTGGATGATTTCTGCATTTCCAACTGAGGTGCTGGGTTCATCTCACTGGGGTGTTTCGGACAGTGGGTGCAGAACAGTAGGTGTAGCCCAACGAGCGTGAGCCAAACCAAGGCAAGGCATGACCTCACCTGGGAAGTGCAAGGGGTCAGGGAATTCCCTTTCCTAGCCAAGGAAAGCTGTGACAGATGGCATCTGGAAAATCAGGGCACTCCCACCCTAATACTGCACTTTTCCAATGGCCTTAGCAAACTGCACACCAGGAGATTATACCCTGCTCATGGCTCAGAGGGTCCCATGCCCACAGAGTCTCACTCATTGCTAGCACAGCAGTCTGAGATCTAACTGCAAGGTGACAGTGAGGCTGGGGGAGGGGCGCCCACCGTTGCTGAGGCTTGAGTAGGTAAACAAAGCAGCCAGGAAGCTCAAACTGGGTGGAGCCCAACACAGCTCAAGGAGGCCTGCCTGCCTCTGTAGACTCCACCTCTGGGGTCAGGGAAGAGCCAAAAAAAAAAGCAGCAGAAATCTCTGCAGACTTAAATGTCTCTGTCTGACAGCTTTGAAGAGAGTAGTGGTTCTCACAGCACGTAGTTTGAGATCTGAGATCAGAGAGGCTGCCGCCTCAAGTGGGTCCCTGACCCCCACGTAGCCTAACTGGGAGGCACCCCAAGGAGGGGCACACTGACACCTCACACAGCCAGGTACCCCTCTGAGATGAAGCTTCCAGAGAAACAATCAGGCAGCAGCACTTGCTGTTCAGCAATATTCTATCTTCTGCAGCCTCCGCTGCTGATACCCAGGCAAACAAGGTCTGAAGTGGACCTCCAGCAAACTCCAACAGACCTGCAGCTGAGGGTCCTGGCTGTTAGAAGGAAAACTAACAAACAGAAAGGACATCCACACCAAAACCCCATCTGTATGTCACCATCATCAAAGACCAAAGGTGGATAAAACCACAAAGAAGGGGAAAAAACAGAGCAGAAAAGCTGGAAATTCAAAAAAATCAGAGCACCCCTCCCCCTCCAAAGGAATGCGGATCCTTGCCAGCAATGGAACAAAACTAGATGGAGAATGACTTTGATGAGTTGAGAGAAGAAGACTTCAGTTGATCAAACTTCTCAGAGCTAAAGGAGGAAGTTCGAACCCATTGGAAAGAAGCTGAAAACCTAGAAAAGAGATTAGAAGAATGGCTGACTAGAATAACCAGTGTAGAGAAGTCCTTAAATGACCTGAAGGAGCTGAAACCATGGCACAAGAACTACATGACGAATGCACAAGATTTAGTAGCTGATTTGATCAAGTGAAAGAAAGGACATCAGTGATTGAAGATCAAATGAATGAAATGAAGCAAGAAAAATAGTTCAGAAAAAAAAGAGTTAAGAGAAACAAACAAAGCTTCCAAGAAATGTGGGACTATGTGAGAAGACCAAATCTATATCTGTTTGGTGTACCTGAAAGTGACAGGGAAAATGGAACAAAGTTGGAAAACGCTCTTCAGGATATGATCCAGGAGAGCTTCCCCAACCTAGGGAGGCAGGACAACATTCAAAATCAGGAAATACAGAGAACGCCAGAGATACTCCTCGAGAAGAGCAACTCCAAGACATATAATTGTCAGATTCACCAAAGCTGAAATGAAGGAAAAAATGTTAAGGGCAGCCAGAGAGAAAGGTCGGGTTACCAACAAAGAGAAGCTCATTAGACTAACAGCAGATCTCTCAGCAGCATCTCTGCAAGCCAGAAGAGAGTAGGGACCAATATTCAACATTCTTAAAGAAAAGAATTTTAAACCCAGAATTTCATATCCAATCAAACTAAGATTCATAAGTGAAGGAGAAATAAAATCCTTTACAGACAAGCAAATGCTTAGAGATTTTATCAACACCGGGCCTGCCCTACAAGAGATCCTGGTGGAGGACTAAACATGGAAAGGAACAACCGGTACCAGCCACTACAAAAGTATGCCAAATTGTAAAGACCATTGATGCTAGAAAGAAGCTGCATCAACTAATGAGCAAAATAACCAACTAACATCATAATGACAGCATCAAATTCACACATAAAAATATTAACCTTAAATGTAAATGGATTAAATTCTCCAATTAAAAGACACAGACTGGCAAATTGAATAGAGTCAAGACCCACGAGTGTGCTGTATTCAGGAGACACAACTCACATGCAGAGACACACATAGACTCAAAATAAAGGGATGGAGGAAGATCTACCAAGAAAATGGAGAACAAAAAAAGCAGGGAGTGCAATCATAGTCTCTGATAAAACAGACTTTAAACTATCAAAGATCATAGGAGACAAAGAAGGTCATTACATAATGGTAAAGGGATCAATTCATCAGGAAGAGATAACTATCCTAAATATATATGGACCCAATACGGGAGCACCCAGATTCATAAAGCAAGTCCTTAGAGACCTACAAAGAGACTTAGACTCCCACACAATAATAAGGGGAAACTTTAACACCACATTGTCAGTATTAGACAGATCAAGGAGACAGAAGTTTAACAAGGATATCCAGGAATTGAACTCAGCTCTGCACCAAGTGGACATAATAGACATCTACAGAACTCTCCACCCCAAATCAACAGAATATACATTCTTCTCAGCACCACATCGCACTTATTCCAAAATTGACCACATAGTTGGAAGTAAAGCACTCCTCAGCAAATGTACAAGAACAGAAATTATAACAAACTGTCTCTCAGACCACAATGCAATCAAACTAGAACTCAGGATCAAGAAACTCAGTCAAAACCACTCAACTATATGGAAACTGAACAACCTACTCCTGAATGACTACTGGGTACATAACGAAATGAAGGTAGGAATAAAGATGTTCTTTGAAACCAATGAGAACAAAGATACAACATACCAGAATCTCTGGGACACATTTAAAGCAGTGTGTAGAGGGAAATTTATAGCACTGAATGCCCACAAGAGAAGGCAGGAAAGATCTAAAATTGACACCCTAACATCACAATTAAAGGAACTAGAGAAGCAAGAGCAAACACATTCAAAAGCTAGCAGAAGACAAGAAATAATTAAGATCAGAGCAGAACTGAAGGTGATAGAGACACAAAAAAAACCTTCAAAAAATCAATGAATCCAGGAGCTGGTTTTTCTAAAAGATCAACAAAATTGATAGACTGCTAGCAAGATGAATAAAGAAGAAAAGAGAGAAGAATAAAATAGATGCAATAAAAAATGATAAATGGGTTGTCACCACTGATACTACAGAAATACAAACTACCATTAGAGAATACTATAAACATCCCTTTGCAAGTAAACCAGAAAATCTAGAAAAAATGAATACATTCCTAGACACATACACCCTCCCAAGACTAAACCAGGAAGAAATTGAATCCCTGAATAGACCAGTAACAGGCTCTGAAATTGAGGCAATAATTAACGGCCTACCAACCAAAAAAAGTCCAGGACCAGACGGATTCACAGCCGAATTCTACCAGAGGTACAAGGAGGAGCTGGTACCATTCCTTCTGAAACTATTCCAATCAATAGAAAAAGAGGGAATCCTCCCTAACTCATTTTATGAGACCAACATCATCCTGATACCAAAGCCTGGCAGAGACACAACAAAAAAAAGCGAATTTTAGACCAATATCCCTGATGAACATCGACGCAAAAATCCTCAATAAAATACTGGCAAACTGAATCCAGCAGCACATCAAAAAGCTTATCCGCCATGATCAAGTGGACTTCATCCCTGGGATGCAAGACTGGTTCAACATATGCAAATCCATAAATGTAATCCAGCATATAAACAGAACTAAAGACAAAAACCACATGATTATCTCAATAGATGCAGAAAAGGCCTTGGACAAAATTCAACAGCCTTCATGCCAAAATCTCTCAATAAATTAGATATTGATGAGATGTATCTCAAAATAATAAGAGCTATTTATGACAAACCCACAGCCAATATCATACTGAATGGGCAAAAACTGGAAGCGTTCCCTTTGAAAACCGGCACAAGACAGGGATGCCATTTATTCAGTTAGGAAAAGAGGAAGTCAAATTGTCCCTGTTTGCAGATGACATGATTGTACATTTAAAAAACCCCATCATCTCAGCCCAAAATCTCCTTAAGCTCATAAGCTGTTTCAGCAATGTCTCAGGATACAAAATCAATGTGCAAAAATCACAAGCATTCTTCTACACCAATAACAGACAAAAAGACAGCCAAATCATGAGTGAACTCCCATTCACAGTTGCTTTAAAGAGGATAAAATACCTAGAAATCCAACTTACAAGCTATGTGAAGGACCTCTTCAAGGAGAACTACAAAGCACTGCTCAATGAAATAAAAGAGGACACAAGCAAATGGAGAACATTCCATGCTTATGGATAGAAAGAATCAATATCATGAAAATGGCCATATTGCCCAAGGTAATTTATAGATTCAATGCCATCCCCATCAAGCTACCAATGAATTTCTTCACAGAATTGGAAAAAACTGCTCTAAAGTTCATATGGAACCAAAAAAAGACCCCGCATCTCCAAGACAATCCTAAGCCAAAAGAACAAAGCTGGAGGTATCATGCTACCTGACTTCAAACTATACTACAAGACTACAGTAATCAAAATAGCATGGTACTGGTACCAAAACAGAGATGTAGGCCAATGGAAGAGAACAGAGTCCTCAGAAATAATGGCACACATCTACAGCCATCTGTTCTTTGACAAACCTGACAAAAACAAGAAATGGGGAAAGGATTCCCTATTTAATAAATGGTGCTGGGAAAACTGTCTAGCCATATGTAGAAAGATGAAACTGGATCCCTTCCTTACACCTTATACAAAAATTAATTCAAGATGGATTAAAGACTTAAATGTGAGACCTAAAACCATAGAAGACCTAGTAGAAAACCTAGCCAATACCATTCAGGACATAGGCATGGGCAAGGACTTCATGTCTAAAACACCAAAAGCAATGGTAACAAAGCTAAAATTGACAAATGGAATCTAATTAAACTAAAGAGCTTCTGCACTGCAAAAGAAACTACCATCAGAGTAAACAGGCAACCTACAGAATGGGAGAAAATTTTTGCAATATGCTCATCTGACAAAGAGCTAATATCCGAAATCTACAAAGAACTCAAACAAATTTACAAGAAAAAAACAAACAACCCCATCAAAAAGTGGGCAAAGGATATGAAGAGACACTTCTCAAAAGAAGACATTTATGTGGCCAACAGACACATGAAAAAATGCTCATCATCACTGGCCATTAGAGAAATGCAAATCAAAACCACAATGAGATACCATCTCACACCAGTTTGAAGGGTAATCATTAAAAAATCAGGAAACAACAGGTGCTGGAGAGGATGTGGAGAAATAGGAACACTTTTACACTGTTGGTGGTACTGTAAACTAGTTCAACCATTGTGGAAGACAGTGTGGCGATTCCTCAAGGATCTAGAACTAGAAATACCATTTGATCCATCTATCCCATTACTGGGCATATACCCAAAGGATTATAAATCATGCTGGTATAAAGACACATGCACACCTATGTTTATTGTGGCACTTTTCACAATAGCAAAGACTTAGATCCAACCCAAATGTCCATCAATGTTAGACTGGATTAAGAAAATGTGGCACATGTGCACCATGGAATACTATGCAGCCATAAAAAAGGATGTGTTCGTGTCCTTTGTAGGGACATGAATGAAGCTGGAAAGCATCATTCTCAGCAAACTATCTCAAGGACAAAATACAAACACTGCATGTTCTCACTCATAGGTGGAAATTGAACAATGAGAACACTGGACACAGGAAGGGAAACATCACACACCGGGGCCTGTCATGTGGTTGGGGCAGGGGAGGGATAGCATTAGATGTACCTAATGTAAATGATGAGTTAATGGGTGCAGCACACCAACATGGCACATATATACATATAGAAAAAACCTGCATGTTGTGTACATGTATCCTAGAACTTAAAGTATGATAAAAATATATATACATAATTTTAAAAAGAAAAAAAAAAAAAAAAAACAATGGCCAACATCAAAAATGATATCCTAAACCTTGGTAGGAACTTTGTCGTTCCACTTCAAGTGATTCCTTCAAACCGTGCAAATTTTTTCCTAGTCCCATACCAGGGATATACCCCATTTCATGCATCATATATTGACTTTGAGGGCTTATATAATTGCTCAGGAATTAGAACTTGCACTCCCCTTTGTTGTAATAAATCTCCCCTCCCATAAATTTATAGGTACAGAAGTTATAATTGGTTTAATAGTCCTAGGTTGTCCATCGGGCCCTTCACAATGCAAAATATAACTATTTTGATATACTTCAGGGGCTTTACCAACTCCAACCATGTTAAATTGAGCTGGTTGAATTTGCCATCCAGACGGCCAGGGCTGTAGAGAAAAGATTGAAATGTTTGCTCCTGTGTCTACTAAACCTTTTAATTTCTTTTCCTGAAAAGTTATTTCACAGGCAGGACATTTATCAGTAATTTGATTCACCCAATAAGCTGCTTTGTCTTGTTTATTTGTGCTTCTAAATCCTCCTGTTTGTTTAGTTTCACTTTTCTCCATTTTCACATACGGCACAATAAGGATTTGTGCTATATTCTCTCCTGGCTTTCCTTTCCAGGGAACATAAGTAGATATAACAATTTTAATTTTCCCATTGTAATCTGAATCAATGACTCCTGTATGTACTTCCACTCCTTTAAAATTAAATTAGATCTACTTAGAAGTAACCCTACCATCACCACTGGCATCATCTGACTGGAAACAGCAACATTCTTTAACAGTCCCATTACAAAAGGAGAACCTGGTCTATATTGATTAATAGCTTGCTTAAATTCTTTGAGTAATTTCAAAGGAAAGGCTCAAATGTAGCTATAATATTTCCCTGTTGATCTGGGGGGTGTATCCTAACAAGAAACTGCCAAGCCTTTTTATTACCCTCTCACCTAGCTTGCTGGATTCCTGCCTGAATAGAACTGAGAGTGGTCACTTGAGGTGCTGCCCGAACAGTCACTAACACAACTACTTTTTGCCCAGTGTCTTCTGGAAAAGAAAGATCTGGAGTGTGAGGCCACTCTTTTTCTTCAAAATAATGAGGGGGTGTAGAAGGGTGGGGATGAACCTCTCCCTCCTTTGCCACTTTAACTTTCCCTGGCAAACAAACCTGCTCTGTCACCTCTTCTGTTACTTCGTTATACTCTCCTTCCTCCTCATCATCAATGTGAAAAGGTTCCAAGGTGGAACAAACCAGAGCCCACACTTGTCCCATTGTTACCCTGATGCTTCCAAGCTCCCCTTCTTACTCACTATGGGGATTGCCTGAGAGTACTCGGGTGTCCTGCAGCTTAGTTCCATGTTCTCCAACCATCACTTCAATGTCCCTTCAACCCGGGTTCGACCCCCCCATATATGGGCACCACCTGCTGAGACCAGCTTGGTCGTGAAGACTCTAACCCAGTGGTTCTAGGAGAATTAAAGACACACACACAGAGAAATATAGAGTGTGGAGTGGGAAATCAGGGGGCTGACAGCCTTCAGAGCTGAGAGCCACGAACAGAGTTTTACCCACATATTTATTTACAGTAAGCCAGTGATAAGTATTGTTTCTATAGACTATAGATTAACTAAAATGAGAAACAAAGGGATGGGCTTAAAGAGAGGGATGGGCTCTAGCTAGTTGTCTGCAACAAGAACATGTTCTTAAGGCATAGATCACTCATGCTATTGTTTGTGGCTTAGGAATGCCTTAAGCAGTTTGCCACCCTGGGTGGGCCAGGTTTTCCTTGCCCTCATTCTGGTAAACCCACAACCTTCAGCGTGGGTGTCATGGCCATCACGAACATGTCACAGTGCTGCAGAGATTTTGTTTATAGCCTGTTTTGGGGCCTGCTCCCAACACTTCCCACCCTTTCCCCCTGAGTCCCAAAACTCCATTGTGTCATTCCTATGCCTTTGCATCCTCATTCTTTAGTTCCAACACATGAGTGAGAACATACAAAGTGTGATTTTCTATTCTTGAGTTACTTCACTTAGAATAATGGTCTTCAATCTCATCCAGGTTGCTGCTAATGTCATTAATTCATTTCTTTTTGTGGCTGAGTAATATTCCATTGTGTATATATACCACAGTCTCTTTATACATTGGTTGATGGGCATTTGGAATAGTTCCACATGTCTGCAACTGCAAATTGTGCTGTTATAAATACGCAGGTTCAAGTATGTTTTTCATGTGACTTCCTTTCCTCTGGGTAGATACCCAGTAGTGGTATTGCTGGATCAAATGGTAGTTCTACTTTTAGTTATTTAAGGAATCTTCACACTGCTTTCCATAATGGTTTTACTAGTTTACATTTCCACCAGCAGTGTAAAAGTGTTCCCTGTTCACCACATCCACATCAAGATCTTTTTTTTTTTTTTTTAATTTAGTTTTTCACTGTGGCCATTCTTGCAGGAGTGAGGTAGTATTGCATTGTGATTTGGATTTGCATTGCTCTGATTATTAGTGATGTTGGGCACTTTTTCATATGTTTTTTGGCCATTTGTACATCTTTTTTTGAGAATTTTCTATTCATGTCCTTATCCCACTTTTTGATGGGATTGTTTGTTTCTTTCTTACTAATTTATTTGAGTTAATTGTAGATTCTGGATATTAGTCCTTTGTTAGATGTATAGATTATGAAAATTTTTATCCTACTCTATGGGTTTTCTTTTTACTCTGCTGACTGTTCCTTTGGACATGCAAAAGCTCTTTAATTTAATTAAGTTTCAGCTATTTATCTTTGTTTTTATTGCATTTGCTTTTTGGGTTTTTGGTCATGAAATCCTTGCCTAAGCTGATGTCTAGAAAACATTTTTCCAATGTTATCTTCTAGAATTTTTATAGTTTCAGGTCTTGGATAAAAGTCCTTGATACATCTTGACTTGATTTTTTTTATAAGGTGAGAGAAGAGGATCCAGTTTCATCCTCCTACATGTGGCTTGCTAATTATCTCAGCAACATTTGTTGAATAGGGTGTCATTTCCCCACTTTATGTTTTGGTTTGCTTTGTCGAAGATCAGTTGGCTGTAAATATTTGGGTTTATTTCTGGGTTCTCTATTCTGATCCCTTAGTCTATGTGCCTATTTTTATACCAGTAGCATGCTGTTTTGGTGACTATAGCCTTATAGGATAGTTTGAAATCAGGTAATGTGATGTCTCCAGATTTGTTCTTTTTGCTTCTTCTTGCTTTAGCTATGCAGGCTCTTTTTTGGTTCCACGTGAATTTTATAATTGTTTTTCTAACTCTGTGAAGAATTAGAAAAGGTGGTATTTTAATGGGGATTGCATTGAATTTGTAGATTCATTTTGGCAGTATGGTGATTTTTTACAATATTGATTCTACCCATCCATGAGCATGGGATGTGTTTCCATTTGTTCGTGTCATCTATGATTTCTTTCAGCAGTGTTTTGCAGTATTTCTTGTAGAGATTTTTCGCCTCCTTTTTTAGGTATATTCCTAAGGGTTTTTTTTTTTTTTTCTTGCAGCCATTGTAAAACAAATTGAGTTCTTGATTTGATTCTCTGCTTGGTCATTTTTGGTGTATAGGAGAGCTACTGATTTGTGTACATTAACTTTCTTTTTTATTACACTTTAAGTTCTAGGGTACAGGTGCACAATGTGCAGGTTTGTTACCTATGTATACATGTGCCATGTTGGTGTGTTGCACCCATTAACTCATCATTTACACTACATATATCTCTTAATGCTATCCCTTCCCCCTCCCCCCACCCCATGACAGGCCCCGGTGTGTGACGTTCCCCACCCTGTGTCCAAGTGCTCTCATTGTTCAATTCCCACCTATGAGTGAGAACATGTGGTGTTTGCTTTTCTGTCCTTGTGATAGTTTGCTCAGAATGATGGTTTTCAGCTTCATCCATGTCCCTACAAAGGACATGAACTCATCCTTTTTTATGGCTGCATAGTATTCCATGGTGTATATGTGCCACATTTTCTTAATCCCATCTATCATTGATGGACATTTGGGTTGGTTCCAAGTCTTTGCTATTGGGAATAGTGCCACAATAACACTTCTCAAAAGAAGAGATTTATGCAGCCAACAGACACATGAAAAAATGCTCATTATCACTGGCCATCAGAGAAATGCAAATCAAAACCACAATGAGATACCATCTCACACCAGTTAGAAGGGCAATCATTAAAAAGTCAGGAAACAACAGGTGCTGGAGAGGATGTGGAGAAATAGGAACACTTTTACACTGTTGGTGGGAGTGTAAACTAGTTCAGCCATTGTGGAAGACAGTATGGTGATTCCTCAAGGATCTAGAACTAGAAATACCACTTGATCCAGCCATCCCATTACCATGTATATACCAAAGGATTATGAATCATGCTGCTTTAAAGACACATGCACACGTATGTTTATTGTGGCACTATTCACAATAGCAAAGACTTGGAACCAACCCAAATGTCCATCAATGATAGATGGGATTAAGAAAATGCGGCACATATACACCATGGAATACTATGCAGCCATAAAAAAGGATGAGTTCGTGTCCTTTGTAGGGACATGGATGAAGCTGAAAACCATCATTCTGAGCAAATTATTACAAGGACAGAAAACCAAACACCGCATATTCTCACTCATAGGTGGAAAGTGAACAATGAGAACACTTGGACACAGGGTGGGGAACATCACACACTGGGGCCTGTCCAGGGGTAGAGGTGGTAGAATTAGGAGATATACCTAATGTAAATGATGAGTTAATGGGTGCAGCACATCAACATGGCACATGTATACATATATAACAAACCTGCACATTGTGTACATGTACCCTATAACTTAAAGTATAATTTTAAAAATAAATAAATAAAAGTTGTTGTAGTTATTATTTACAATTCCTCTATCATGTATCCTTTCTACTTAAAAAAATGAGTAGTTTACACACCACAGTTACAGTGCTATTATATTCTATGTTTTTCTTTTTACTTACTATTATCAGTGAGTTTCGTACCTTGAGATGATTTCTTACTGCTCATTAACGTCCTTTTCTTTCTTATTGAAGTACTCCTTTTAGCATTTCTTGTAGAATAGATCTGGTGTTGATGAAATCCCTCAGCATCTGTTTGTCTGGGAAAGCCTTTATTTCTCCCTTATGTTTGAAAGATATTTTCATTGGATATATTATTCTAGGGTAAAAGTTTCTTTCCTTCAGTACTTTAAATATGACATGCCACTCTCTCCTGGCCTGTAAAGTTTCCACTGAAAAGTCTACTGCCACATGAACTGGAGCTCCATTGTATGTTATTTGTTTCTTTTCTCTTGCTGCTTTTTGGATCCTTTCTTTATCTTTGACCTTTGGAAGTTTGATGACTAAGTGCCTTGAGATAGTCTTCTTTGGGTTAAATCTGCTTGATGTTCTATACTTCTTGTACTTGGATATTGACAAATTTCTCTAGGTTCAGGAACTTCTCTGTTATTATCCTTTGAATAAACTTTCTACCCCTATCTCTTTCTCTACTTCCTCTTTATGGCTAATAACTGATTTAACATTTTAATGCTATTTTCTAGATCCTTTAGGCATGCTTGCTGGTTTTTCACTCTTTTTTTTTTGTACCCACTGACTGTGGATTTTCAAATAGCCTTTCTTAAAGCTCACTAAATATTTTTCTGCTTAATAAAATCTGCTATTAAATAACTCTAATTCAGTTATGAATTAAACTATATGATTCTTCAGTATGTCAATTGTATCTTTCACCTGCAGAATTTTTGTTTGATTATTTTTAATTGTTTCAGTATCTGTTAAATTTATCTGATAGAATTCTGAATTCTTCCTCTGTGTTTTCTTGAATTCATTTCAGTTTCCTCAAAATAGCTATTTGAGGAATATCCTTCTGAACTTTCACATATGTCTGTTTCTCCAAAATTGCTCCCTGGTGCCTTATTCAGTCCATTTTGTAAGTTCATGTTTTTCTGTGTGATGCTGATGCTAGCAGATGTTCTTTGGTGTCTGCGAATTGAAGCATTAGGTATTGATTTTAGTGTTAACTATCTGAGCTTATTTGTAGCAGTCCTTCTTAGGAAATCTTTCCAGATACTTGAAAGAACATGAGTGTTGTGATCTAAGCTCTATCTGCTTTAAGGAGCACCCCAAGCCCAATAATGCTGTGGTTCTTACAGACTCATAGAGGCACTGCCTTGATGATCTTGGGCAAGATCTGGGAGAAATCTTTGGATTACCAGGCAAAGACTCTTGTTCTCTTTCCTTACTTTCCTCCAAACATACAGAGCCTCTCTATCTATTCTGAGCCACCTAAATCTGGGGATGCAGTTACACAAGCACCCCTGTGGCCACCACCACTATGACTGTGCTGGCTTAGGCCTGAACCCAGCACAGCACTGGGTCCTACCCAAGGACTGCTGTAACTACTCCCTGGCTACTGCCTATGTTTTCTCAAGTGCCTAGAGGCTCTACAATCAGCAAGTACAAAAGCTAACCAGAACTGTGTCCTTCTCTTCAGGTCAGTTAGATCCCAAGGCTCCCTGTGGGTCCAGGGGTGTCATCTGGGAGTCAGCAATGAGAGTCAAAAACCTTAGAATTCTACCTGGTATTCTGTTAGACTGCAGCTGAGCTGGCATTCAAACCACAAGATGCCATCCTTTCCGTTCTTTCCTCCCCTTTCTAAGGGCAGAGGAGCCTCACCCCATACTCACCACCACTCCAGGCCATGAGTACTTCCAGACTACTGGTGATGTTTCCTTAAGGCTCAAGGGCTCTTCAGTCAGTTTGTGGTAAATGCTGCCTGGACTGGAACTCACCCTTCATGGAAGTGGGGTTCCCTTTGGTCAAGACCAAGTTACAGAAATGCCATCCAAAAATCAAGTCCTGGAATATCAGGTACCACCAAAAGCTCAGTTGGTTCTCTACCCACCTGTGGCTGTGCTGGTACCTAAGGTGTAAGACATAGTTCCTTTTACTTTTTTTCTGCTTTTCTTAAGCAGAAGTTTTGCCCCATAGTCACCACAGTTGGTAATGTGCTGAGTCTCATCTGAAGTCGGCAAGTCACAGATTCTCTCCCAAAGCCTTCAATGTAGTACCTGGGTATCACTGATGGTCATTCAGGTCCCAGGAGCTCTTGAGTTAGCACGTGAGAAATGTTGCCAAAACTGGATCCTTTTCTTCAAGGCCCAGGGTATGTCTAGAAATATAATCTGGTAGCTAGGGCCTGGAAAGAAGACCTCGTAACTCTAACTGGTTGTGGCTGAATTGGTATCCATAATGCAAGACAACATCCTCCCCACTCTTCCCTCTTCTCTCCTCAAGTGGAAGGAAGGGTTTTCTTTTGGAGCTGTGAGCTGTGCAGCCTGGGATTAGATGATGGAGTGATGCCAGCAGTCTTTTTGCTGCCCCTGCTGGTGTCCCATTATGTCACATTCCCCTCCAGTCACTGTCTTTGGGCCTAATTCCGCACTAGGTTGTGCCTAATAGTTGCAGTCCTCATGGCCTAGACTGCCTTTCAAGTTTACTTGGAGACAGAGAGCACCATAATCCTTGATGGTGAGGTTTGCAGAAACTCTAGTTCAGACTGCTGAGATCTATGGTTCCCCTCTGGCTAGGGCTAGTTTAAATGCTCCCTATATGGGTAAGCATTATCTGAGTTTGGTCTGGTTTTCCTTTCTGTTCTCACAGGACAATACTGAGTTAAATGCCTTACAATTGTGTTCTCCCTCCCCCAGTGCCCAGAGGTGTTCTCTGCAGCACACTGCTGCTGCCAGGGGAGTTGGGGGGGGGTGTGGTTCTTATTAATTCACAACTATGTTTTCTATCTCTTCAGTGCATTCTTCAGTGATATAAAGTTAAAACCAAGTACTATGCATGCTCACCTGATTTTCGGTTTTTAGATTGATCAATAGAAATTATCCAGCCTGAACAGTAGAGGAGGACAAAAGCAAGAGGCCTAACATTTGTGTCTCTTAAGTTAAAGAAGAAGATAAAGGATGTAGTCCTAGTAAAATAGGTGAAGGAATAATGACTGAAAATTTCCCGAAGTTGACCAAATAAATTGAATTTATTATTAAACATCTTCTGAAATTAAAAAAAAAAAAAGTTTTGTTTTTGTTTTTGTTTTTTTCTTCTGTATTGATAGTTTTTAACATGGTGTCATTGTGGGTGGTCAATCAGTAGAGCATTCTACTCCAACATCTTGCTCTGCCTCCAAAGCACAGAATTGTATGTTAATTTTATTTTATTCTCTTGTTCTGTTTTTTTCCAAATTTTCTACAGTGAATATGTATTAACTTTCCAAAGAGAAACTAACATGTTAGTTCTAAAAAATCAATTTCACCTAGAAGAAGGAGAACAGGGAAAACAAAAAAGGCTTGAAAATATTCATATTATTTTACCCAATAGTTCATGTAAGAATGTGGCCCAATCAGAATTTCCATTCTGTTTATCTAATCAGAGATAACCACAATGAGTTATGTACAAGGTTAATTGTTATAGCAGAGTGTATTACAGGAAAATTTATAACTTAAGGTCTAAAAGTACAGTAGTAAATAAATTAATTATCGTTTATCTTCTTGATACGTACCAAGGAATTTTTATTTTTTTGAGACAGAGTCTCACTCTGTCACCTTGACTGGAGTGCAGTGTGTGTTCTTAGCTCACTGTAAACTTCATCTCCTATGTGGAAGTGATTCTCCTGCCTCAACCTCTTGAGTAGCCCCCTGGTGTAGAAAACATTTTTTGTTATTAAAAAATATTCACCTCATATTATTAAGTGAAAAACTAGGTTTTAAACAACACGTAGAGAACAAAACTATCCTTGTTTTAAAAAAAGTTTATATTCAATAAAGTTAGGTGGCTAAGTACATATAATTGTGGAATGTCTTCAATGTAAAACCACATTGGGTTGCAAAAAAAGGAAAAAGTCCATTTTACTTGCAGACATGTCTGGCACACAATAAGCAGTGCATAACATTTGATGTTTTTGTCCATTTGTGCTGCTATAACAAAATAACTAAGACTGGGTTCTTTGTTATCAAAAAAAAGAGAGAAATTTATTTCCCACAGTTCTGATGGCTAGAAAGTTCAAAATCAAGGTGCTGACAGGTGTAGTGTCTGGTAAGGGCCTGGTGTCTGCTTCCAAGATGGCACTTTGTTGTTGCATGTTGCATCCTCTGGAGAAGATAAATGCTGTGTCTTCACATGTGGAAAGTATGGAAAGGAGCAAACCCACGCTCTCAAATTATTTTATGAATACCCAAATCCTATCCATAATGGCTTCAGTCTTGATTTAATCACCTCCTTAAGTCCTATTTAATATTATCACATTGGTGATTAAATATCAACATATTAATTTTGAAAGACAATTTAGACCATAGCTTTTTAAAATTAGATTTTCTTTCATTTTTCTCTTTTATCCTTATATGCTATTCCTTAGAGACAATTATTGTTTAAAGTTTCTTGTCTACTTCTTCAGTAGATTTAAGGCCAAGAGTTAGGAGCATTACTGCTTGAAAAGGATTAACATGGAAAAAATTCATTCATCAGGGGATAAGAATTTCAGAGAGCCAGTTTAAAAAAGATTGTAGTGAGGTCAGCAATGAAAAGTAGAATGCAGGGATAAAAAGGCAGCATAATGAGAAGAGAGCTTGAAATTTATTTGCATTTGGAATAATGGTGAATAATGACAAGGATGAAACTCAAGGCTGGGCTGATCCATCTAAGGTGTAAGTCTCACCAGGATGAGGGCTATAAGAGACCTGATGAGGTTGATATATTGTCATCTTTGAACACCTTTTAAATAAAATGTTGCAAACATTCTGGGTTTTTCTCATGGTTAGGTGGCAGGCAGGATCAGCTAATTCCATGAGATGATAAATTTAATGGCAACTTTAGTATATAGGAAGCCACATTTATGACCTAGTGGAACTGTAGATTCTTAGAACACTTGAAAAAGAGACTGAAGGTGAGATAAAGAAACATGAGAAGATAAATAAAAGAAGATAGTTTCACAAAGAACAAGGAAGAAGAATTTTAGAAAGAGTGGTCAGTTTTGGCAAAAACTACAGTACTTAAATTTAGTCTTAAAATAGGCCAGTGAAATAAAGACAACAAACTACGTAGGTATATCAAACAAAAATTTACATCTCTCTTTAAAAACCCATTGCATTCATAAATCTGCTAAAATGGTACAACAAATGAAGTTAGAAAGCTGTGTTGTGTGTTGTTTTATGATTATCCTATCTTACTGAACTAAAATCCTATCCAAAAAAAAAAATACTATTGTCAACCATTTTTAGAATTTTGAAATCATTTGTATTTTTAAGTATCTTTTTTTCACTGAAGGTCAAACAAATAAAAATCAGGCACTGACAAGGTTGAATTGTCCCATCTTGTAAGCAAATCTTTTACTGGAATTTTGCTTTGGCAGGCCAGGTCTTTTATTTTTCAGTACTTAGTGCTCTTTCTGAAGAAGAGAGGGTCATCCTGAGCATGTTCCTCCCACGGTCATTTATTTTCTCTCAAGCCAACTGGATGCTTCTCTGTCAGAAGGCTTCATATTTCTATCCAAAGAAATTATAAACACATTTTAGGGGTAACACAGATGTTTCTTTGCATAAATGCAGATGTTACATAAATCAATGTGCTTGTAATAATTACTTTAATCTTAATTCTTAAATTCTGCATTACAATTATTGAGTTTCATCAGATATTAATTTTTATCATCCCCTATCTTTTACTATTAATTTGAATATACCTTATCAAATACTAAAATTTGAACTAATAGAGTTTTTAAAGGAAAAAAGTATAACTCTTTAATCTTTGGCTAACAAAGTTTAGTGTTAAGTGCACAAGGATATTAAGGGTATAAATTAAACCTTAGTCCTCACACTTCTTATATTATTTCCAAAGAGATCAATTTTTGATTCTTCAACAACTCCAATAATTTTTGCATGACATAAAATGTCTATCTTGATATAGCCATTTAGTCTTTATCTTACTCTACAGTCTCATCCTGGCCTCTACTGCTCTAGCATCATTGTCCCTATCAAATCAAGCTACTTAAAGCTATCTAAATCTCCTTAAATGTGATATTTCTCTCATGCCTCCAACTTTCAATAAACTATTTTCCCTACCACGATGCCCTTTCCTTAGATCCTCAACTGACTAAACTGACTAATCCCTAATGTTTTATTAAATGTTAGTCAAGAAATCATTTTCCAAAAAATTTCTCTATCTCTCTCTCATCTCTTTCTCCCTAAGATTGAGTTATGTGTCTCTAACTTGTGTCCTCGTGTCTCCATGTGCTCCTATTGCAAGTATCATCTTAAATTAGAATTTTTTAACTAACCTTATTGAGATACACTTTACAGAAAATAAAATACACACTTTAAATATACAGATTGGTGTGTTTTGGCAAGTGTATATATTTGTGTAATAACCACCCCACTTAAGGTGTAAAGTATTTCTATTACCAACATGAAAAAAAAAAATCTTCCATACACATGCTCCTTGGAGTCAGTCACACCCACATAGGGAGACACTAATCTTATTTCTACAAATATAAATTAGTTTTTCTTATTCTAAAACTTCATTTAAATAAATCACACAACATGTGCTTTTTTGAGGTCAGCTTCTTTTGCTTAACACAACGCTTTTCACACATCTGTGTTATTGCATGTATCTACAGTTTACTCCTTATTACTGAGGGGTATTCCATTGTATGGATATACCACATTTTGTTTAACCACATACCTGTTGAAGGAAATTTGAGTGGTTTCCAGTTTGTCACTATTATGGAAAAAAATGCTATTGACATTTGTATGCATATCTTTGTGTGGACATATGTTTTTATTTCTCTGAGTGATATGGTTTGGTTGTGTTCCCACCCAAATCTCATTTTGAATTGTAGCTTCCATAATTCCCAAGTGTTGTGGGAGGGACCCAGTCAGAGATACATGGCACGTGGTGGCAGTTTCCCCCATACTGTTTTCATGGTAGTGAATATGTCTCACAAGACCTGATGGTTTTATAAGGGGTTTCCCCTTTTGCTTGGCTCTCATCCTCTCTTGTCTGCCACCTGTAAGACATTCCTTTCACATTCCACCATGAATGTGAGGCATCCACAGCCACGTGTAACTGTGAGTCCATTAAATATCTTTTTCTTTATAAATTATCCAGTCTCAGGTATGTCTTTATCAGCAGTGTAAAAATGAACTAATACATGTAAATGAAATCACACAGCACGTGCTTTTTTGAGGTTAGCTTCTTTTGCTTAACACAATGCTTTTCATGTATCTGTGTTGTTGCTTGTATCTACATTTCACTCCTTCTTATTGCTGAGGGGTATTCCATTGTATGGATATGCCACATTTTGTTTAACCACATACCTGTTGAAAAAAATGTAAGTGGTTTCCAGTTTGGCACTATTATGGAAAAAAATGCTATCAACATTTGTATGTACATCTTTGTGTGGACATGTATTTTATTTATCCTGGGTAAATAACTCAGAGTAGAATTCCTAGGTTATATGGTAAGTGTATTTTTAATTTTGTAAGAAACTACCAAACTGTTTTTACAAAATGGTAGTGACATTGTACACATTTACCAGTAGTATATGAGTGCTCCAATTGCTCCAAAACTCCAAAGATACTTGGTATGGTCAGGTTTTTAATTTTTGCCATTCTAATGAGTCTGAAGTATTATGTCTTAGTCCATTTTGTGCTTCTAAAACACAATACTTGAGACAGTGTCTAAAGAAAATAAATGTGTTTCTTACAGTTCTAGAAGCTGAGGAGTCCAATGTCAAAGCATAGTCAGGTTTGGTGTTTAAATAAGAGCCTGGTATCCACTTCTAAAATGGTGCCTTGAGCATTGCATCCTCCAGTAGGGAGGAACACTGTTTCTCACATGGAAGTAGAAGAACTAAGACAGGGTGAGAGGGGGCAAGACTCACTCTTTTATACCATCACCAATTGTACTCATGAGGATGGAGCCCTCATGACTTGATCACCTCTTAAAGGTCCAACCTCTTAATACTGTTAAAATAGCCATTAAATTTCAACATGAGTTTTGGAGGGGACAAACATTCAAACCATAGCAAGTTATCTCATTGTGATTTTTATTTTCATTTATTTGATGACTAAAGTGTTCAGTATATTTTCACCTGCGTTGGAATTTATTTATTTACATGTTTTTTGAGTCATCACATCATTTCTAAAATAATCTGATTTTGAAGTAAAAATCCATGTTTGAATCCCATATCTGCCATTTGCAGCTGATTGATCTAGAGCCACTATTCAGCCAGTCTGAGCCATAGTTAATTTATCTGTAAAATTGAAATAATACATTTTCACAGGTAGATCTCACAGATAGATCATGTATGTGAGATACCTAGCAAAATGCCTCCTACATATAGATCTTAATAAATGGTAACTATGATTATTACTGTTGAAACTCATTTGTAATCCTTGCCAGTTTTCCTTCCAAGGACATAGTCAAAGAAGCATGACCTATAAGCCTTATCTGTAATCATAGCGCTGTTAACTCAAGTATTTGCTTTACACTTTCTCACCTACTGCTTTCCTCTATGCTTTTCAAGCTTCAAATGTTTAATGATTTTCCCAGTTTCTGTCTCACTCTCTCACAAAAGTGTAAGTACATGAAGTAAGCAACTATATCTGTATTATATACCTCTGTATCCTCTGCAACTAGACAAGTGTGATAAATATTTACCGAGTAAAAGAAGAAATACTTGTATCCTCTCTCTATCTCATTCTATGCATTGATGCACACACTGGTTGGCCTACCTGTTTTTCAGTTTTAATTTCTCCAGGAGATATAATGTGCTTTCTTTTGTAATTGTCCATGGATAAATCCTGCCTCACCCCCACTCGACCTAGACACTCAAAACACTACCGTAGACTCATTCACCCTTCTAGGATTATGCTTGTCTAGAAAGAGGCAAGATTTGGAGCCACAATTTTTAAATCAAACAATTCACAGTGACTTTGATCATTCTTATCACTAGGATCCTGACCTAGAGAATTCCATACACAAGCTGTTGTAAACTCATAAGTGTAATTGACTCTGGTGCAATGTAGCATTCTCAAATATTCTCAGAATAAGCAGATGTTATTGTTGTTTTGCCCTGCAGAAAGTCAACAAGCAAAATGCCTTAAGCATCCCAAAAAAACTGTTTTCATAATCTTTGCTCTTGACCGATCCACTTTTGCTTTGAATGAATCCCTTCCACCTTTTGGTAGCTATCACTTTGATTGTGTTTTGTCTTCAGGATTATACTGGCAAAAGCCATGCTTTATCTCCTGTTATAATTCTTTGAATTCTGCTTCAGGATATTGACCCCACTTTAAAATTTTCACTAAAAGCTTTGCTCTTATGTGAAGCTGATCTAGTCACAATGGTTTTGACATCCATCAAGTAGAAAGATTACTCAATTTTAATCTTTCTGTCAGAATTGTGTGAGCTGAATCAATTGTGATGCTTATGGTATTGGCCATTTTTTCTGCTGTTAATTGTCAGTTCTTCAACAAGGGCAGGAATAAAATGAATTTTTTCTTCACAAATTGAAGTGGATGGTCTATGTGGTGTACTTCATTTTCAACGTTGTCTTGTCCCTTTTTAAAACAAGTTATCCATTTGTAATGTACTGATTTCCTTGAGACATTGTCTCCATAAACTTTTTGTGAAGCATCAATGACTTCACCATTTATTCACCAAGATTCACTATAAATTTGATGTTTGTTCTTGCTTTAATTTTCACAGAATTCGTGGTACTCTGATAAGAGCTGTTTTCAAACTGATGTCTTAGGCTTCTTAGTGCCTCAAACTAAATCTTGTTCAGACATGATGCAATAAGATAGTATGAGTTTATGTTGGTGCAAAAAAAATTGAAATCAATGTGTAGTTTTTTCCTAATATGCATTTTCCATGAAAGTTTTGAAGACCCCTCATATACCACCTACTGTGTGCTAAATGTTGAGTATAAGAAGTGAACAAAACAGATATAATTCCTCTCTCCATGGCACTTTCAGTTTAGTTAGTTGTCCTATCTGATGAAGAAAAACATTGAACAACCAAATACATAATTATCAAATTGTATCAATTATGCCATCTATTTAGAAATTAACTTTTAATTTTTCTAGAATCAGCTCAAGCATTACTTCACCCGATAAAACATTTCTGACCTCCAGGGTAGAAGGGACCACTCTTGACCTTGATACCCTACCCTATACAGTCTTCTCTCATAGCTTCAACATTTTACTTATTTATGTACTTGTCAATTTCCCATTAGTACATAAAAGCATGTTTCTCAATCAGTAATCAAACAATATCAATTGAAGTCCTTCTATATAGTAGGGACTATGTAAGACATTGGACATACACTGATTAGTAAAACATTGATGAACAAAATCTACTGTTTTATAAATTAAAATCTAATAGATGAGTCACATAATTAAAGGAACAAATATATTACTACAAAATTCAATGCATTCTATAAAGAAAAGGAACAGGATTATAAAAACAATAATGAGAGACATAAGTTTGATTGAGGAATCAGGAAGGATTTCTCTGAAAAATAAATGCTTGAGCCAAGATTTGAAAGATCACAGCTGAGTGTGGTCACTCATGCCTGTAATCCTAGCACTTTGGAAGGCCAAAGCGGCTGGATCACTTGGGCTCAGGAGTTTAAGACCAGCCTGGGAAACATGCTGAAACTCTGTTTCTACAAAAAAATACAAAAATTAGCCAGGCATGGTGGTGCATATCTGTAGTCCCAGCTACTTGGGAGGCTGTGGTAGGAAATCACCTAAGCCTAGGGTGTTCAAGGCTGCAGTGGGCCATGACAGTGCCACTCCAGCCTGGATGACCAAACAAGACCCTGTCTCAAAAAAAAAAAAAAAGAAAGAAGAAAGAAAGAAAGAAGGGAAGAAAGGAAGGAAGGAAGGAAGGAAGGAAGGAAGGAAGGAAGGAAGGAAGGAAGGAAGGAAGGAAGGATCAGTAGGAGTTAGTCAAAAAAATGAGTGAGGAAGAGAACGACCGGCAGAGATTGCAGTATGTGCAACAGTGAATTTGGGCTTGCTCCTAACCAACATCACCTTCTACTAGTGCAAAGTAATTTTTGACAGTAGGTGATCATATTATATGTCTGCTATAGAATGAATGTTTGTGCCCTTCTCCAAGTTTTTATGTTGAAATCTTAACCCGCAGTGTGATGGTATTAAGAGGTGGGGCCTTTGGGAAGTGACTGATAGGACTAGTACACATATAAAAGAGATGACAAAGAGGTCTTTTGCCCCTCTGCTATTTGAGGATGCAGGTAGAAGCTTCCATCTATGAACCAGGAAGTGGGCCATCACCAAACACCAAATCTCTAATGCCTTGATCTTGAACTTCTCAGTCTCCAGAACTGTGAGAGATAAATTTCTGTTGTTTATAAGCCATCTTGTCTATGACATTCTGTTACAGTATCCCAGACAGACTCATATAATACCCTAGTAGAATTTCTTCAAATTGAAATAATAATAGTCATAGAGGTATCTGGCAACTTTGTGTAATAAGCACTAATACAGCACACCTGAACCCATCCAACTGTGAGTGTTAGACACTGACAGCAATGTCAGTGAAAACCAGTCTCATGAGAACACCACAAGAGAGCCCTCCTTGGTAGTACTTTAAAGAAGCTAAAGCTATTTGTTGCAAATTGCTTTTATTTCCTCTTCAGTCTTAGCATCACTTGGCCAGAGGCTCACAATTTTATTCTAAAAAACCCACGCTCTCTGCTTTACATCAGAAATCTGGTACTAGCACAAATAATATCTCCCAGTAGACCCCAACATTTTGCCACCTCTGGGCCAGGGTTCCTGGGATCTTGGTAATATATTATTACATGTAAATGCAGAAGAGTTTATCTAAATCCATGTATGACCACAACATTAGTCTGATGACAGAGCCCACATGTTTGAAAAGTAGGCCTACTTCAGAGGGCTAATTCCATGGTCAGGGCCCCTCACTCGTATATACACACCAACAATTCATAAGAACATTTACCATCCCATTAGAAGGTCATCTTCTTCCAATATTATCCAGATCATAATGAAGCTACAATTTAAGAATGATAGCACTTGAGTTGACTGTTTACCTCTTGCATAGCATTTTTAGTGTTATTCATAAAATTAGACCTTTAAAGTGTCTACAACTTTGCCAGTATCTAGAAAGGCGGCAAGTGAAAAATTGTCTTCTACATATACCTTTGTAATTTGAATGTCCTATGTTGCTGTTTGACCTGTGCAATGTCCTAATCTTCCAGAAATTAATCAAAATCTTTCTTGTTCAAAATCTTGCTCTGAGCAAGAATTCCACTAAACGAAGGGGACCCTAGAAGTTTTTACAGAGTTTAACACCATAGATGGGAAATACTTGCTGAGTGCTCAACATGGGTTTGCAAAATGAATTAGTGAACACATGAATGAATGAATACAAATATATAGATAGATAGATAGATAAATGAATGGAAACAAAGGAAAAATAATCAGGCTATAACATAGAACTTTTAAGGTATCTATAAATTATATGTTAAGCTATTTTTCAGCACATGGTATATGAAGGCACTATTGCAAGTAATTTATATGTGTTATCTCACTTAATCCTCACAAACTCCAAATGAACTACATTCTAGCACTAGTTATGTAATTAAGAAAACTGAAGTTCAGAGAGTGATGTAGTTTGGATGCGTGTCCCCTCCAAACTTCACGTTGAAATGTGATCCCCAATGTTGCAGGTGGGACCTAGTAGGAGATGTTTGGATCATGTGGCAGATCCCTCATGAATGGCTTGCTACCCTCCCCACGATTATGAGTTCATGTGTAATCTGACTGTTTAAAAGTGTTTGGGACCCCCCCCCTCACTCTCTCATTCCCTCTCTTGCCATGTGACATGCCTGCTTCCACTTTACCTTTCACCATGATTGTAAGCTTCCTGAGGCTTCACCAGAAGCAGATACTGGCACCATGCTACTTGTACAGCCTGCAGAATCATTAGCCAAATAAACCTATTTTCTTTATATATTACCCAGTCTCTGCTATTCCTTTATAGGAATCCAAAATTAACTAATACAGAGAGAAAAAGTAATTTTTGAAAGTCACAGAAAATAAGTGGCAGAATTAAAATATGATCCCAGGCATTTTGGTTCAATATGTTACTATTTAAACCTCTAGTGCAACCTCCTCTAATAAGTAATACATTTGCATGAATGTATTATTTTAGTAAGAAGAGATAGTATATCTAAATATGACTACATGACATTGTAAAAGAGGTATTTAAATTTGAAAGGAAGTGTAGAAGAAAAGAACAGATTTTAAACATAAATTATTGCTATGAGAAATGGTGCTCATTGATGCTCAGAGGCTCAGACTTTGGGATGCCTACAAACCTGGGCTCAAATTTCAGCTATGGTATTAATTTAGCTTTGTGGCCTTGAACACATTACCAAATTTCTGTGCATTTCAGTTTTCCCCGCTGTAAAATGTGGGTAACATTAGAACCCATTAAATGGCGGTTGACGGAATTAGATAGTACAAATAAAGCCCTTAGTGCAATTTCCAGCACATAGCAAAAGCTCAATCATATTGACAACTATTATTATATTATTATTACTATACTAATTTCCCAGATGTATAATAAAAATTTAAATGGTAAATTATTTTCACATTTCAAGATATATATAATACTTGGCATAGTGAGAACATATTCTAAAGATCAGATCAAATGAGAATGAATTCAACTTCAAGGAAGACAAAAAGCAAATTAATCAAGATGATCTAATGAGAGTGGTAATATTTTAATTCTTAGACTAATACACAATAACATGTGTCACTTCGGGAAACAAAAATATGACAGATTAAAATTAAGAAGCATGTTTATTCAATTTGTTAAGTAGTCATTATTCCTTAAAAATTTTTTTTTTCCACCAGCCTGGATGGCAATGGTGCAATCTCGGCTCACTGCAACCTCCGCCTCCCAGGTTCAAGCGATTCTCCCACCTCAGGCTCCCAAGTAGCTGGGATTACAGATGTGAGCCACCATGCCCTGCTAATTTTTGTATTTTTAGTAGAAACTGGGTTTTACCATGTTGACCAGGCTGGTCTCAAACTCCTGACCTCAGGTGATCTGTCTGCCTCAGACTCCCAAAGTGCTGGGATTACAGGTATGAGCCACCGTGCCCAGCCTAAAGATCAATTTTTTCATCATAAAATCCCAATTCAGAAGGCTAGAATGCAAGATATTATCTATGGCAACACACATACATACATACCTACATACATACATACTACTTCCAACCTAGTAAATGGCTTCTCATGTGGAAATCATCATAAACAAGATTGGCCACTATGTCTAGGCAAGTGTTACTGTATTGTAACTTTTACTGATCTTAACCCTGACTCTGACATTTAGCTAAAGTACCGGTTGCTCAGTGCTATGTACCCAGCAACCTGTGTCAAGTGCGTCCATGTGAAGAGACCAACAAACAGGCTTTGTGTGAGCAATAAAGCTATTTATTCACTTTGGTGCAAGTGGGCTGAGTCCTAAAAGAGAGTCAGTGAAGGGAGATGGGGAAGGCATTGCTTTATAGGAGTTGGGTAGGTAATGGAAAATTACAGTAAAAGGTGATTACCTATTGTTAGCAGAGGAGGAGGTCACAAGCTACATGGTGGGGAGATCATAAGACTCATTGTCTAGAAGACGAATGTCACAAAGTTGATTGATCAACTAAGGTAGGGCAAGCTCAAGTCACAATGGTAAAATGTTGTAATTTTGGTTAATCAGTTAAGGCAGGAACTGGCTCTTCTACTTCTTTGTGGTTTTTTGGCTGCTCCAGACTTCTTGGCTCCTGCAGGCCACCTGGATGTGTATGTGCAGGTCACAGAAGTTATAATGGCTGAGTTTCGGCTCAGAGTCCTGACATTCCTGTCTTTTTATTTATAAAATATAAAGTTATAAGAAAATTTAAAGAAAATGTAACTTTTTACTGAGGGTTATTGGGGTAGGGTCAGTGTTTCTCAGGACTGCTTCAAGTGTGACCAGGAACTGTGTGGACACCTTAAAGAAAATTCAAGGGTAGAGGGCAGCATAAGAATGGGAATGAGGTTAAAAGTAAGTAAAAATGTAAAGAATAGGACTTCATCAAGGTGAAAGTATTGGAGTGTGCCCTGCCAGCAAAGATCATCTATCCACTCCAAGAGGAAGTCAAGAGTGGTGGTTTGGGGATATCTCACTCCAGGAGATATCAGTTGTGATGGTTTGGAGAAAAAGTGTAAACCAGCAATGTAAACAAGAGTGGGGCATTTATGAGTAGATGAGAAAGGTGAATAGGAAAATAGCAGGAATGAAAAAGTTTGTGAGGTGCAGTGCAAAAAGGAGGGGGTGACTGCATAAGGCCCTGTTGTAAAAAGTAGAGTAAGGAAGAAGAGACTTAATAAAAATGCACAACAGGATGGATGGGAAGGACAATCTGATTTATGAGGTGAAGGTCTTGAATTAGCCTGTAGGACTTGTCTCGTTTCTGGAAGGGTAGGATAGTGGAGTCGTAAGGAGAATTTGTAGGCTTTTAAAGGCCATGGTGTACCAGGCAAGTGATAACAGGCGTCAGTTCTTTTAAAGCCTGCTGTGAGATGGGATATTGGCATTGAGTGGGGTAAGCGTGATTAGGTTATAATGGGATAGTAATGGGCATGTGATCAGTTGCCAGGGAGGGAGTAGAAGTGTCCCATACCTGGGGGTTAAGGTGGGGGATACAAAAGGAAGACACAAAGGAGGCTTTGGGTTAGGAATAAGGGCGGCAATGAGATGTAGCTGTAGTCCATGAATAGTCAGGGAAGCAGATAATTTGGTTAAAATGTCTCAACCTAATATGAGAACTGGGCATGTGGGGATAACTAAAAAGGAATGCATAAAAGAATGTTGTCCAAGTTGGCACCAAAGTTGGGGAGTTTTAAAAGGTTTAGAGGCCTAGCCATCAATACCCACAACAGTTATGGGGACAAGGGAAACAGGCCCTTGAAAAGAAGGTAATGTGGAGTCGGTAGCCCTCATATCTATTAAAAAGGGGACTTACCCTCCAACGTGAGAGTTACCTGAAGCTCGGCATCTATGATAGTCCAGGGGGCTTCCGAGGCAATTGGGCAGTGTCAGTCTTCAGCCGCTAAGCTGAGCTGATCTGGAAAGGAGTCAGTCAGAGAGCCTTGGGCCAGAGCTTTAGGGTCTCTGGGAGTAGTTGCCCAGCGAGCTTGGCAGTCTGATTTCCAGTGGGTCCCTGCACAGATGGGACACAGCTTGGGAGGAATCCCGGGCTTCAAGCATTCCTTGGCCCAGTGGCCAGATTTCTGGCACTTGAAGCAAGATCCTGAGGGAGGAGGTCCTGTAGGAATGCCTGACCGCTGCGGCTCAGGCGTTTTGAAGTTCTTGTGTGCTGGAGATGTGGCTGGGTTTTGTCTCACAGCAGAGGCAAGTAATTGTAACTCAGAAATGCGATGTCACTTGGCTGCTTCATCTCTATTATTGTACTACTTGAAGGAAGGTTGATTAATTCCTGTTGTGGGGTTTGAGTGCTGGATTCCAATTTTTGAAGCTTTTTTCTAATGTCAGGAGTTGACTGGGTGATAAAATGCATATTGAGAATAAGACAGCCTTCAGGCCCTTCAGCGTCTAAGGCTGTAAAGTGTCTCAGGGTTACTGCCAAACGAGCCATGAGCTGGGCTGGATTTTCATCTTTACCTTGGGTAGTTTCTTTAATTTTGTCATAATTAACAACTTTGTATGCTGCCTTTTTAAGCCCTTCAACTAGGCAGGAAATCATGTAATCTCATCTAGCTATATCTGGGGAACCTTCCTGATATTCCATCGGGGATCCTCTCGGGGAACTGCCGTGATACCTTCTTGAAGGACCTTTGTGAAGGTCTGGCTCATGACTCCGGCAGGTGGGCTAGAGAAAAAACTCTTTCTCATTCATCTGGGGAGAGGGTAGAAATTAGGATGACATTTAAGTCCCTCCAGGTTAAATTGTAGGACTGAGTTAAATGTTGGAATTCCTGTATGTATTTGGTGGGGTCTGATGAGAAGGAGTCTAAGCATTGATTAATTTGAGAAAGGTCAATAGAGAAAATGGTACATGCACTCTGACAATGCCTTCAGCCCCAGCCACCTCTTGAAGAGGAAATTTTTGGGCAGGTGGGGGAATATTTGCCACAGAATGAAATTGTAAACCAGACCGGGTATGGGGAGGAGAGGTGACAGAAGGGTTATAAGGTGGAGGAGCAGAGGCTGAGGAAGAATTGGGACTTGATTCAGCCTATTGAGGAGTGGCCTGGGGAAGGGGAGAGAGGTCAGAGGGGTCTGCAAAAAAGGAGGATTCAGAAGACTCAGTGCACTTGGGATTGGGACTGAAGGGACAGGCAGGAGGGAAAGAAGAAAGATTTGGGATGAGTTGCATTAGGAACAGAGATTAGGGAAGGAAAAAAGTGTAAAACATGCCTGGACATAAGGTACCTCAGACCATTTGCCCATTTTATGACAAAAATTATCTAGATATTGTAGGATGGAGAAATCAAAACTGCTTTTTTCTGGCCATTTAGAGCCACTATCAAGTTTGTATTGGGGCCAAGTGGTGTTGCAGAAGAAAATAAGATGCTAGGTTTTAGGTCAGGTGAGAGTTGAAGAGGTATTAAGTTTTTAAGAATACAGGCTAATGGGGAAGAAGGAGGAATGGAGGGCAGAAGGTTGCCCATAGTAAAAAGGTAAATTTAGAGAAAATAGGGGTAGAGACACGGAGAAAAAAGGGGGGGTAGCACTTGCCACTGAGGTGGAGGATCAAGGCAGGCATCCCTGCAGTGATCAAACACCTCTGGAATGTGGGTGAATAATCAGGCAGGCATCTCCACAGTGATTAGACACCAAAGGAAAACTGTCCTCCTGAGTCCGTGACCAGCACCAGAGTTTTGGATCCATGGAAAAAACGAATTTCCACTGTCTCTACCACAAAGGAAAAGGAAATGAAAGGAAGGGAGGGATTGAAGGGGGGTGCCAAAATTGAAAGAAGAAAGAGGTTGAGAGACAGCGAGAGAGACTGGAGAAGAGAATAAAAAGAGGCTGCTTACCCGATTTAAAATTGGTGAGGTGTTTCTTGGGCTGGTGTGAGAACCCAAACTCATAGGTGGATTTTCTCACAGCAAAGAGCAGGAGGACAGGGGATTAATCTCCCCAATGCGAGTCATGGCACCAAATGTCAAGTACGTCCATGTGAAGAGACCAACAAACAGGCTTTGTGTGAGCAATAAAGCTATTTATTCACTTGGGTGCAAGTGAGCTGAGTCCTAAAAGAGAGTCAGAGAAGGGAGATGGGGAAGGCGTTGCTTTATAGGAGTTGGGTAGGTAATGGAAAATTACAGTAAAAGGTGATTACCTATTGTTAGCAGAGAAGGGGGTCACAAGACACATGATAGGGAGATCATAAGACTCATTGTCCAGAAGACGAATGTCACAAAGTTGATTGATCAGCTAAGGTAGTGCAGGGACAAGTCACAATGGTAAAATGTTATAATTTTGGTTAATCACTTAAGGCAGGAACTGGCCGTTTTACTTCTTTGTGGTGTTTTGGCTGCTCCAGACTTCTTGGCTCCTGGAGGCCACCTGGATGTGTATGTACAGGTCACAGAAGTTATAATGATTGAGCTTCAGCTCAGAGACCTGACACCTGTACTTAAGTTAAAGAGTTTAGTTTCAGAGTTTTGATCATGTAATGTCTAATAAGGAAACTGGGAAGAAGCACAGTTAAACAGAAGTCATGGATTTTTCAGCTTCTATTGTTTCAGGTGCCACAGCAAATCAGCAGATCCATGACACACCACAGGCAGCAAGGCAGTTTGTGTTAGGCAGGTAACTAGAGACAGACAACAGGACCCAGAGCCAGAGACAGGAATAGGTAGAGAGCAAGCAGCTCACGAGAAGAGCCAGAGGCATTTTAGAAGCAAGTGTGAGCATGACGGGGAGAAACAGTACATCATGACAAAATAGGCAAATTGGAAGCCCTGCAGGGTCAAACAAATAGTCTATTTTTCAGAAACCTAAAAGGGGAAAGGGTGGGTAGAGGCTGGAGTGTGAGGGGATAGTGGCAGAGACTGAAAACCAAAAGCAGAACAGGAACAAATTAAAAACGGAGAATGCAGTTGCATTGCGTCAGCATCAAGTGGACTTTGGCAGCTAAGGCAGCTCGCTGCTCCAGCTTCAGCTGTTCTTCCCCTCCTGCCACGTGAATCAGCCCGGGGGCTTACAGTATTGGCCATGGAAACAGCTGGCTAAGTGCAGAGTTTTGAGAGGTCGGGGCGGGGCTGAAAACAGTTCCTGCAAAGAGAGTATATTTTGCTTTTAAAGGAAATGAGAAATGTGTTAAATGAGGTATTTGAATATGAATGAGTTATTTGAGTATTTAAATACCGAAAAGAAAAATCACTCAATAGCAAACATGCCTAAGCATAAAAAGATTTAATAGAAATCAAGCACACACTTCAGCAAATGAGTTAATAAACCATATAGCTAAACATGCATGATATTTTCAATTTATGCCTCAGTCTAGAAGCCTCCCAATCATCTCCCACTCTTTTTAAAAGGCAGAGAGCTGTTTAACAACCCTTCAGTGTTCCAGGCGGCAAACAGGCTCTCAACTATTAATGGCAAAGCTGCCAGAAGCCAGACATACCTGGGAACAGATGAAAGGTTTTGTTTGTTCACCTTGAACGTTACACTAGTTCCCACTCAGGACCTCTGAGCACATTACTGGAAATTTTTAAGACACAGTTACTGGTGTGAAGAGGTTTCTGAAAACATACAAAGCACACATTCAACAAGAAAGCCCACCTGAAAATCCTGCGAGGGCAAAACTGAATTGAAACATTACAGCATGCCTGTTCTTTTCCAAAGACCAACAAAAGTTCAAAGATTCAGAAACTTTCTTGAAAATTATAGAAACATTATGGCAAATAAGGTTTCACCTTGTGTGCCAAATACAACTGATTCGTACTTGCCTCCTGAAGCTCTGCATACCTGATCAAATTAGTGATGTCTGCCATAGCCTAGAGAAGAAAGAGTGAAGATACTATTGTTTAAGTCTTTCCTGCTTTGTGTCTCAGGCCATTTGGGCATACTACTTTTTATCCTAGAGGTTGCAAACTGGCACCTCATGAGCTTCATTCACACTTAAGAGATGCCTTATTTGGTCCTCACAGTATTTTTAAAAATCAATTACCAATATTTCAAAATGAAAAAATTCACATATTTAAAAGGCATTTGCCATTTATCTTAAAAGTGTAAATTTCTAGCAATTTTAGACTCATCTTTCCAAATAGTAATTGTCATTTGAAGCTGAGTGGTGGTTGCCTCCATTAGGTGGGGTATCTTCTCTTAAATTTGACTTCTTTCCCTCACCTGTAGGCTTCTGTAGGATTTGCATTTGTGAACCCCTGCTCTATTCCTCCTTGTTACTGTTACCCAAACAGTAACAGTCCCTTGTTACTGTTACTTCCCGCTCCTCTGCATTAATAAGGACATTGAGCTTCACTGTTTTTCAATATCAATTCTGTCATTAACCAGAATGACTTTGACTCCTTAGCCTTACAGTTGCTGGATATGGTCCACTTCAATAATGTCTCACATCCACTTTGGCAACCCACTCTTCAGCAACAAAAATGTTCTACCTTCAAAATTGTAAATTCCACTATCCTAGTTTTATGTTTTTGTTTTGTTTCGTCATATTAATACAGCTGTCTCTACCTTTATTGACAATAAATCTACTATTACTTCTCAACAAAGTGTTTAGTCTCTTTTCCTTTTCCATACTTTCTGAATTTATCAGCCCCTTTTGGGGTCTACTTTGTTCTTATGGCTCATTATGCGCTTCCTCCCTTGAAATGATTTTTATTTATTTTGTTCCTTTGTCCTTCCTTCACACCTGCTCACCAAACCTCATTCCTGGATCAATCCAATCATTCAGCTTCTCCAGGGTGATGGACACTGCTGGTTAAGATTATGCTACAAATTCATCAACTCTAGTTTCACTGAGCCTGACATCCCTAAATATCACCCTCTCCTATTCCTCCAGTGGTTACTTCAAAGAATTATCACTTTCTTCAAACAATACAATGTACCTTTTCTTGCCTTACTTTCAGGGGCAATGTTCCTTTCTAATCTATGAAAAACATCAAGGCCATGAGATGAGAGAAGTTCCTCAGCCTGCTCCTATACCACTAACAAACTTACTTAAATTTCCATGCATTCTTGCTTAATCTTTTGGTGGGACAAATGTCCCTTCTCCAGCCAAGACTAAGTCTTCCCACCTAAGCACACTTGATATTGCCCAGCCCATCCTCCTATCCCTGAGCCTTGAATTTGTTTCATCACCCATATCCCATCTCTCATATCTCCAATATTTTTCTCTGCTTACTTGCTTTTTCCTCTCAAAATATGAACATGCTCAAGTCTCTTCCATAGAAAATCAATCTTCCCTCAACCTCAAGTACTGGCTACAATCTTATTTACTGCCACTCTCACTGATAAATTGCTTGAAGAGCAGTCTACACTCCCCCTGTCCACTTCCCTGCATTCCAGTGACTCCTCTGTCTACTGATTTGTAACGTATATCATTACCTCTTTATTGAAACTTTTTGTAAGGTTATGACCCCCACATTTCTAAATTCAGCAAGCATTGTTTACCCTTATCTCGCTTGATGGCTGTAACATTTGCCCAATGTTAAAAGTTTCCTATGACTCCAAACTCTCTTCCCTAGCCACCCTGATTTATATCCTATCCTTATGGCTGTCTTTTTCTGACACAAGTGTCTCAGCATGTTGCTCAGGCTGGTCTTGAATGCCTGGACTCAAGCAATCCTCCCACCTCAACCTCCTATGCAGCTAGGATTACAAGCATGTGCCACAGCACCTGGCTATGGCTGTGTCTTTAGCCACTTTTCAAAACATTGCTTTTAAGCCACTTTTCAAAACATTGATTTTGCCTATCAACTAAATGTTATTATTACCCAGGACTCCAAACTCAGCTGTATACTCTTCTCATATTATACATTCTCCCTTGTAATCCCATGCACTTACATAAAACTTCAACTACAGACAGTCCTTGACTTACAATGGTTCAACTTTACAATGGTGCCAAAATGATACGCATTCAGTAGAAACCATACTTTGAGTACCCATACAACCATTCTGTTTTTCACTTCCAGAACAATATTCAATACATTACATGAGATACTCAACACTTCATTAGAAAATAGGCTTTATGTTAGATGATTTTGCCCAACTGTAGGCTAATCTAAGTGTTCTGAGCACATTTCAGGTAGGCTAAGCTAAGCTATGATATTTGGTAGATTAGAAGTATTAAATGTATTTTTGACTTATGATATTTTCAACTTACGATGCATTGACTTAGACATAACCCCATCATAAGTCAGGGAGCATCTGCATTACCCCCAGGCCTCTCTCTCAAGCTTAAAACCCTCATATCCAAGAGTGTACAGGATGTGCCTATTTGGGTAATTTAAAGACAATGTGAATTCCGCACATCTCAGACTGAATTCACCCTCCCAATTCTATGATTTCCCACTTCATTAATAACATTAACATCTACCCTGACTCTCAAGCCAGAGATTTATGAGATATTCTGAGGTCCATCTCCCTCTTCCTCAGCCAAGTCCTATAATTCCAGATCTTAAATGTAAGAAGTACAAAAAAGAAAAGATTGAAGACATTACCTTTTCAATAAAATAAACAAGATCACTTCACCAGATCATGTCACAGTTTGGCCCTGGGCAATCCATTCTCCCACAGAGATCCCACTTAAAATTTCTGAAGTGCAAATCTGACCATATCACTTCTCTTCAATGACTATCTATTGATTTCACAATAAAAGTAAAAGATAAATTTAGCATACAAGTCCTTAACAACATTGCCAGGCTCATTTCCTGCTTCTCCGCTATTTGCCTTCTATATGCCCTACAAAATGAACTGCTTGCATTTTCCTGAATGTGTCACACCATTTCATTCTGTACTTTTATTCATGCTGCTTCTTCTACCTGGAATTATTCCACATTTTTGATCTTTTTTCATTTCCTTAACTGCTTAGCTCTTAACCTTTAAGACTTAACTTAAACATGAACTCTTCCAGGAAGCTTTCCCTGACTCTCCTTTTTCTGTACCCCCAGTAATCTACATATATCTTTATCATAATGCTAATCACACTAACTTATGAATATTAATATATTTGTATGACTCTTCTATCAGGGCAAAGTTCCAAAGGCCAAACTTGATTGATTGATATTTCTTTCTGTATTCCTAATGCCTAATACATTTTTAGTACATGGCAGATGCTTAATTAATATTTGATAAATCAAATAATGAAAAAACAAATTAATGAAAAGTGAATTAGGGAATAAGAAAGACAAAAATTCAAGTTACTGTCATTTCTTTTTCATGCTAACCTAACTCATGTTTTAGAGGCTTTATTTCATGTATGTGCCTAGGGGAGGTAATTGAGGATTTATAAGAATTCATACCACTAGTCACCTTTGTGCTATTTTATCATGAATAAGTTAGACTATAATTTGCATAATTGACGTGCTACCTTAATAGATGCTGGTGAGTCCTTGTAGGACAACTAGACTCCATTGTGTCACCAAGGATTTCTCTTTCATTTGTCACATCTCTACCATCTTAAAAAGTATGTCTATACAAGCTGCCCCAGCCACGATGTCTCTGGGACTCTGTCTTCTACCACAGCTCTGCCTGCCTTGCCTCATCTTGCCCATACATGCTGCTCTTTACAACTGCTACTTTAGTAAAATCAGCCAACCGGGCTCCTTTAGCAAGGCGAGAAAAGTTTCCCAGAAGAGCAAAATAATTGTTAAATCACAAGCTTTGCACATTAAAACTGCTTCTAACCTCACTCAAAGCTTCCTTTTGTGCCTGAAACAAATTTTAATAGTTGTGATTCTGCTCCTTTTGCTACACACTCCCACCATACCCCACCTCCAAAATCAACACCTTCTTGCCAATGAATAGCCTGATTCAGACTTCTCCTTTCCTTTTCAATGGATGGGTCTGGAAGTACACTCTGCTGCCTTCCTGCCTATTCCAAGGCTGACATGCCCTGCCCAATTATGCTATATCTCTTACCACCTTCCCCATATGAGAATGTGGTGTGTGTTTAGGGAGGGAAACTTGCCAGTATTATCCAGCCAGTAATGCTTGTATAAAAGGGGCCCTAGACCATCCATCTAAGCTATTCCTTGCAGCACAGGTGAGCCTCACAGGCCCACAGCAGGCACAAGCTATATGTTGCACACTGACAAAAATGTAGTCTAAAGGAAGGGGTGGAGGACAGGGTAACTAGAGGGTGGTTAACAGATACAAAAGTACAGCTAGATAGGACAAATACATTCTAGTGCTCTATAGCACTATAGGGTGACTATAATAAACAACAATGTATTGTAGACTTTCAAATATCTAGAAAAGTGGATTTTTAATACGCTCAACACAAAGAAATGCCCTTCAGATGTTCTAGCTTATCATTTCTGCATTGTCTTGGATACGGCCGGTCTCCTTCCTTTACTTATTTATGTGTTCCTAAATGTAACACAAGTGATGTTCAGAAGGTGTTGCTCTCTGTTTAAAAAAAAAAGTTGGCATCCTGATGCCAAAATAGTAATATCTACTATTTCCATACCTCACATGAACACTTTTGCCAGTATGTTTTAACACTAGTATGTTCCACCTGACTTCCCTTCACAATCTTTGGTTAGACCACATTGTGTTGATGTACTTTTACTCTGGATTATTTAATGCCTCAAGATTTCAAGAGTTGCATCTTAGCAAAAATTTCCTCTTAACATATCATTATTAATATAAATATACTTTGGTCTTTTTTTATATATAACAGGGTATCACTCTATTGCCCTGGCTAGTCTTAAACTCCTGGCCTTAAGCACTCCTCTTATCTTGACCTCCCAAACTGCTAGGATTACAGGCATATGCCACCACACCTGGCCTATTTTCATCTTTTTAAACACATCAAATTAATTACTCTAGTGATCATGAAATTTTTCTTTTTTGCATTTTCATATCTCTTTTCTTCCAAAAAAATTTTTTAATTATTTTTTATTATTATTATACTTTAAGTTCTAGGGTACATGTGCATAACGTGCAGGTTTGTTACATATGTATACTTGTGCCATGTTGCTGTGCTGCACCCATCAACTCGTCAGCACCCATCAACTCGTCATTTACATCAGGTATAACTCCCAATGCAATCCCTCCCCCCCCCCCCCTCCCCCCCCTCCCCCCTCCCTATGATAGGCCCCGGTGTGTGATGTTCCCCTTCCCGAGTCCAAGTGATCTCATTGTTCAGTTCCCACCTATGAGTGAGAACATGCGGTGTTTGGTTTTCTGTTCTTGTGATAGTTTGCTAAGAATGATGGTTTCCAGCTGCATCCATGTCCCTACAAAGGACAAAAACTCATCCTTTTTTAATCTCTTCTCAGATATTATATATCCCCATGAGTCTTCAGAATTCTCAAATATCACCAGTTTCTTCACAAAGCCAATCAATTACACTGATGTTATAGGGGAAAATAAGTATTTGTAAATATTTTCTCAAATGTTCCTAAAAATCTTTAGATCTAGGTAACTCCATGCAACCTATGAAAGCCTAATGTTTTTCATGTTAAATTTAGGCTAGGCTACAAACAAATCACCAAGCTTGCTAATGAAATTTTCTGTGACTGGATCAAGCAAGAGAGTTTAAATCTTAATATGAAGGAAATTATCAGAATTAGTTCCTTTTTTAACAATTTGATGTGATAAGTTTAAATCTAAACAGAAAAAAATAAAATGAGTTCTGAAACTCTCCCATTTTCTGTTTCTTCATCTAATAAAAATCACATCTCCTCTTCAGGCATAAATAACTGACATAGCTTCCTAAGTCATCTGGCCCCCAGGTCTACCTAAGCAGAGGTATGTGCTTTTCACAGTTCCAGTTCCTGGAACTGTGTCTGTGCATTGGCTGAACTGTGTCAACAGAGGAAAGGTATAGGATAGGGATACTCCTAAGCTGTTCTACATCAACCAACACCACTGGATGTTGCTCAGGACTTCATCAGTACCTTGTTGCCTTTCTGAGTGGCAAATTAAAATGAATAGAAGGACATCCCCACAGCCATGGTCTCCATTCTATCTGCTGCTGCTGAGAGATGATTATTGCCTTTATCTGGCATGTTTGGCATGAGGACTGAGGTTCGACAAGCTATTTCCTGAGTGCTGATGACCAACTTCAGTTGAGTGTGTCAAATGTTTTATGAGTTATCTGTTGTCTATTTATTTCAAGAATCACTAAGAAAATAAAATACTCTCCCTCTCATTTCTTTTATGATAATAAGATGCTTGACTGGGTGAGCAAATTTAAATTATTTAAAAACAATGAAAGAGTAATTTAGCCACTCTTAATAAATGTTGGCTTCCAAGACTCAGTCACATCATACAGAATCAATCTGGAGCAGGATACATTTGAATGGATCCAAAGAAAATGGTGTATAATTTAACCCTGAGTTCATTTCTGTGGTGCTAAAAACCAAGAATTGCATAAAGCATTAATCAAGAGAGATATTTCTCTCTAGACAATTATTAATACAAGCACTTCTAGAGAAGCACTAAGAACACGTGCCACTCCAGATGCAGGTCCAAAGGCCATGTTTTAAGTAGCATTACCCCAGAGTATAATAAAACCATCATAATAATAGAACCCAAGAGCTGGAAGGCCCCAAGAAACTAAGTCACTTTCAGCAGCCAAAGCCATACAAAAAATGATAAGGGCCACTGTGAGGAAGTAGTAAACTACTTACTTATCACTGAAGGTAGGTCAGCAAAAACTCAGTAACTACTTATCAGGAATATTATAGCAGAATTCCATATAGCACATAGAGAGATTAAACTAGGTGATCTTTAAGAAAATTTCAAGTCCAACATTATATTATCTCTGTATCTGGAAATGAACAGAAACCTCATTTGTGACAAATGTTTTATCTTGAAGGAATTTTTCATAACTGTTCATCTTTATAGAAAGATAATCCCAATATCAAGAATATTTATCCCTGTTTATTATATCAAAGCTATCCTAGAATATTTAGTCTTACTAAGAGAACCAGGAATTAAAATAATATGGTTCTCTCTCTTCAAAAGTCACATTTGAATACTGGTCTCTTTAGGTATGGTGCTTTAATTGTTGAAAACAATTAAAATAGCTGTAGTTGCTTGTTTCTATGTATAATCCAGTATCATTATAAAATTTAAATGGAAATAAGAATATAAAAAAAGAAAATCACCAGAAGTTTTACATGAAATACCAGTGTTATTATTATACTAATGATTTAAATGAATTTTAGATATATGTATATATACAATTTTATGCAAATCAAACTATGTTATACATCGCATCTTTGCTTGGAACAACTTTCCTTTTTTTATGTTTTTAGAGGTGGATTGGTGAAAATATACCCTGTTTTCTCCATTCCTAACCACTACCACCAAAACAAGGAAAAATAATTAGTGAACTACTGGTCATTCTTTCATAAATTTCTCCTGGTTCACGTTATCATAGGCAAATGAACATACACATATATATATTTGTGTTTACAAAATGTTCTATAAATATGTTATCATTTTATAATCTATTCTCTATTTTTAAAACTCTCATGACTTCCTCTTGGAAATATGTCTAAGTAAACTGCTATAAATTTAGATTGCTGTTTTTATAACAGCTTTATATCTCATATGTATGAATGTGCCATACTTTTTTCAATAATTCTCCTGTTAAAGAGATTTAAGGATGTTTCCAATATTTTGTCATTACAAACTATAAAATAATTTGCATACTTTTCAATCTACTATTTGTTACTCAAATTTTTTCTATTTGATGCATTTCCAGAAGTATGTTTAACAAGTTAAATTACATTATTTTAACAGAATTGTTATACTAGAGAGTTTAGAAAATAGTATTTCCACCAGCAATGTATAAATCCATGTCTATCTCTGACAGCAGTAAAAGTTAACTTAATTTTATTATTTTCTAAAGTGTAAGATTAGAAGTATTATTTTACTTCATTTTGCATTTCCTGGACAACTAAAGTAGCTTAGCATCTTTGCATTGATTTGTTGACCATTTTGATTTCCTATTTCATTATTTGCTTATTCATATCCTTTTTTCTTTTATTTATTGTACTTTCTTGTTATCATTTTAAAAATGTATAGCAAATTAGAGCTATTAATAATTTTTTCATAAACATTGCAACATTTTCCTATTTAATATAAGCCCTCTAATTTTGATCTAACTTTAGATTAATTTTAATCTAACTTTAGGTTTAGATTACTCCCCGGTTTTAACTTTTTTTAAAAGTTCTCTATGTAACACACAGAAAGAGGTGATGAAATATTACACAGGCAACTTCAATTACTTAAATAACTTTGTTTCCCCTGAATTGTTCAGCACTCTTAGTTACTGAACCTTGAGCACCACATGAAGCCAATAGCCTCATAGTCAACAAAAAAATATTTTCCACCATGAACATATTTTCCCTTGTTCCTTTCCACTGTGGCTGTATATTACATCTATCTTTTTTTTCTTACATGCCCTCATGCAAACACACATTCTCTCATTCTAAAGATCACAATTTGTTTCCAGCCTTCAACTCCCCAAAACAAGAAACAACCCAAATGCCACTCAACAATACAATGGATAAATTAGTCGTAATACATTTAAACAATGGAATGCTATATATGAGTAAAAATGAGCAAACTGTAGCTACACATAAAAACATGGATGAAACTGATAACCCAATAATGACTGAGAGAATCCGGACACAAAAGATGTATAGAATGTAAGATTCAACTCATTGAACATTAAAATCTGAGCAAAATAAAGTAAAAAGGAAGAAAAGGAGAAAGAAAAAAATCTCATTCCCAGAAGTAGAAATATAATATTAAGATATGTTCCAACTTATCAGATCATGGATGTGATGTTAAAAAGGAAAAAACATGATTTAATGTGAACTAAAGTAATACCAAATGTTCTGAGAAACAAAATCACGTGCTGAGAGTCTGGAGAGAGGCCAGAGGGAAGAAATTACTATGTGACTCAGTGTAAGGCAAAGGAAGCTGTAAGAAGTTAGAGAAAATGAAGAGAGTCAAAGATATACTTCTATAAGCACCAGCTAATATAACTAGAGAGAGCAAGAGAAGAAAAGCTACTATGGAATACTTATGACCTACATGTGACAGTTTTTAAGTTCTTGATACCTGTCCTCCCCAGCATTTATCATGAAAAGGAAGTTAGAAAACAGGATGGCAACGATATACAGAACGAATAGAGATGGAAGGAGGTGGGAATAACACTGGCCCACAGTGGGAATCACTAATGAAGATAATCCATATACAATATTTGTTAGGAGACAGACTGCAGTACAACACTCAAATTTAACCATTCAGTAAATTATGTATGCATAAAAATAGATGTAACTTAGCACAAGATTCCTGGGTGCCATGACTGTTGCCACAGTGGTTAATCTCTACCTATTGCCTACAGTGGTGGAATAAAGGAAAGTGGTTGAAAACTAGCATTTACAGAACACTACCTGTATTCTGGGGCTTCTACTTTGATAGGCAATTTAATCCACCCAACAGCCCAATGAAATAAAGTAGTATCCTTATCACATTTTTATCTGTGAGAAAACTGTCTCAGAGACACAAAATTAGTAAGTAGCAGAGACATAATCTGAACCCACAATGCTTATTCTAAAACCAATCAATGTTCCTTCCACCATATTATGTGGTGTCTCTCACATTTAATGTGCACATTAATATCATTTGAGTTTTTGAAAATTATCATTACCCAAGCCCCACTCCCAGAGATTCTGATTCAACTATCTAGTTTCAGGGGGATGGAAAAAATGAGATAGACATAAATATATGTTTAATAATATACAGTGAAAAATTTACAAAACAATTACGTAGTTGTATGAATCTGTGGTCTACTTCTTTTTCTTGCTGCATAGTATTTTAATTGTGTAAATAGACCCCAATATATTTAAACATTCACCAGTTGTTGCAGAGTTGGGTGGTTTTCACTCAGAAACAAATATGAATATAACTCCCAATAAAATTCATATACATAGTCTTTTGATGGACAGAGGCTTTCATTTCTCGGCTTTAAATAATGCATTATCAAGGAGGGCAATAAAGCCCTCAGGGGTATAAAAATTGGTACTTGAGAAATAAAAAAAAACTTAGATGTCACAATGATTCGTGTTCCTCCAAATGGCTACAATACATAAACAGCATAAAGAGGTATATAGTACAGTATAATTGAAGTATTTAAATTTCATGAGGGGCAGACATAATAAGGAAAACATGTATAGAAAGGATCTGGATGCTGGGGTTGGGGAGTAGGGTGATACTAAAAAAGAAACAATGCTGAAAAATACTGTTTTATAACTAGGAGTAAAATTGCAGTTTTTATATATGTTCATCTTTAATATGTACTGCAAAAAAATCTTCCAGAATGCTTATGTTTTAAATGAACCAGAGACGATTCTAATGTATATCAAGAATGAGGACTACAGCACTCTACCATGCTGTTCACAATAAGCAGAACAAGTAAGCATCACCAGTTTGTGGGTTGACAAGGTCCTGTCTTCCTGCCTCCCATATTTCTTGCTCAGCACCACAACCTCTAACCAGCAGTCTCTTCTCCAGGCTTTGGAATTAATTCTGCCAAGAGAATATAAAGAGCTCTAGGTGATTTCATCAAGAAATCAATATCAGGTCATCCTAAACACAAATTTTAACTCTGACTCTGTGCCCCAGTTTTTAACAGCAGCTCCAAGTTTTTCTATAGTTTTTCTCTATTCATCTTTGGTACACATATTGCTGAATCCAAGTTTTTCATGTCAACAACCTGCCTTTACTATACTTTGTTTTCTATCACTGCCTGTAATGAATACCACACTCATAGAAGCTTAGCTAAGGAAAGAACAAAATAAAAACATCCTCCAAAAATGTGCATATCTTTAAGGATAAACATAACAAGTAATAATATTTTTTCTTTTTTTATATTTTTAATTTTTGTGTATACATAGTAGTTGTATATATTTATGGGATAATGCATGAGATTTTTGATACAGGCATGCAAAGTGAAATAAGCACATCATGAAAAATGTGGTATTCATCCCCTCAAACTTTTATCTTTTGAGTTACAAACAATTTAATTACACTCAAGTTCTTTTTAAATGTACAATTAAATTATTATTGACAACAGTCACCCTGTTGCACATAAACTAGAAAATCTAGAAGAAATGGATACATTCCTGCACACATACAACCTCCCAAGACTGAACCAGGAAAAAATTGAATGCCTGAACAGAACAATAACAAGTTATAAAATTGAGGCAGTAATAAATAGCCTACAAACCAATCAAAAACATAAAAGCCAAGGACCAAACAGATTCACAGCTGAATTATACCATATGTACAAGGAAGATCTTGTACCTTTCCTACTGAAACTATTCCAAAGAAATGAGGAGGAGGGACTCCTCCCAAACTCATTCTGTGAGGCCAGCCTCGTCCGGATACCAAAACCTGGAAGAGAGAAAACAATTAAAGAAAACTTCAGGCCAATATCCTTGATGAACATCAATGGAAAAATTCTCAACAAAATACTGGCAAACTGAATCCAACAACACATCCAAAAGCTTATCCACCAAGATAAAGTAGGCTTCATCCCCAGGATGCAAGTTTGGTCCAACATACACAAATTAATAAATGTGATTCATCACAAACAAAACTAAATACAAAAACCACATGATTATCTCAATAGATGCAGAAAAGGCTTCAATAAAATTCAACATCCCTTCATGTTAAAAACTCTCAATAAACTAGGTGTTGAAGGAATATACCTCAAAATAACAAAAGCCATCTGTGTCAAACCCACTGCCAACATCATAATGAATGGGCAAAAGCTGGAAGAATTCTCCTTGAAAACTTGCACAATATAAGGATGCCTTCTCTCACCACTCCTATTCAACATAGTATTGGAAGTCCTGGCCAGGGTAATCAGGCAAGAGAGAGAAAGAAAGGCACTCAAATAGACATTCAAATGGGAAGACAGGATGTCAAACTATTCCTGTTGGCAAATGACATGATCCTATATCTAGAAAGCCCCATCATCTCAGCCCAAAAGCTTCTTAAGCTGATAAGCAACTTCAGCAATGTCTCAGGATACAAAATCAATATATAAAACTCACTAGCATTCCTACACACCAACAACAGTCAAGTCAAGGCCAAATCACAAAACAACACCCATTCACAATTGCCACAAAAAGAATAAAATACCTGCGAATACAGCTAAATAGCAAGGTGAGAGATCTTTACAAAGATAACTACAAATCACTACTCAAAGAAATCAGAGATGACACAAACAAATGGAAAAACATTCCATGCTCATGGATAGGAAGAATCAATATTGTGAAAGTGTCCATAGTGTCCAGAGTAATTTACAGATTCAGTGCTACTCCCATCATACAATTGCTGACATTCTTCACAGAACTAGAAAAAAAAAAAACTTTTAAAATTCATGTGGAACCCAAAAAGAGTTATTTTAAAATCATATGGAACCAAAAAACAGCTTGAATAGCCAAGACAATCCTAAGCAAAAAGAACAAAGTTCTACCCGACTTCAAACTATTTTACAAAAAATAACAAATGCTGAAGAGGTTGTAAAGAAAAAGGAATGCTAATACACTGTTGGTGGGAGAGTAAATTAGTTCAACTATTGTGGAAGACAGTGTTGCAATTCATCAAAGACCTAAAGTCAGAAATACTATTCAACCCAGCAATCTCACTACTGGGTATATAGCCAAAAGAATTTAAATCATTCTGCTATAAAGATACATGCATGTGTATTCACAATAGCAAAGACATGGAGTAAACCTAATTGCCCATCAATAATAGACCAGATAAAGAAAATGTGATAGATATACACCATGGAATACTATGCAGCCATAAAATATGAGATTATATCCTTTGCAGGGACATGGATGGAGCTGGAGGCTATTATCATTAGCAAACTAACACAGAAACAGAAAACCAAATACCGCATGTTCTCACTTATAAGTGGGAACCAAATGATGAGAACATATGAACACATAAAGGTGAACAACACACACACTGGGGCCTATGAGAGGGTGGAGAATGAGAATGGGGAGAAGATCAGGAAAAATAACTAATGGGTAATAGGCTTAATACCTGGGTGATGAAATAATCTGCACAACAAAACCCCATGACTCACGTTTACCTATGTAACAAACTTGTACGTGTACCCCTGAACTTAAAAGTTAAAAAAAATAATAATAATGTTGAATGTTGACCCCAATGTCTTCTGGCTTGAAGGGTTTCCACTGAGAGATCTGCTGTTAGTCTGATAGCCGTCCCTCTGTAGGTGACCTGGCCGTTTTGTCTAGCTGCATTTAATATTTTATCTTTCATTTTGACCTTGGAGAATCTCATGATTATGTGTTTTGGGGATAGTCTTTCTGTGAAGTATTTTGTGTGGGTTCTTTGCATTTCCTGAATGTGAATGTTGGCCTCTCTAGCTAGGTTGGGGAAGTTCTCATGGATGATATCCTGAAACATTTTTTCCAAGTTGCTTATACTTTCCCCATCTCTTTCAGAGACACCAAGGAGTTGTAGATTTGATCTCTTTACATAATCACATATTTCTCTGAGGTTTTGTTTATTTCTTTTTGTTCTTTTTTCTCTACTTTTGTCTGACCATCTTATTTCAGAAAGCCAGTCTTCAAGGTCTGAGATTCTTCTGCTTGGTCTATTCAGCTATTCATACTTGTGATTGCATTATAAAATTCTTGTAGTGTGTTTTTCAGCTCTATCAGGTTGGTTACATTCATTTCTATAATAGCTATTTTGTCTGTCAGTTCCTGCATCATTTATTGTGATTCTTAACTTCCTTGGGTTGAGTTTCAACATACTTCTGCATCTCAATGATCTTTATTCCTTTCCATATTCTGAATTCTATTTCTGTCATTTTAGTCACCTCAGCCAGGTTTAGAACCCTTGCTAGAGAGGTGGTGTAGTCATTTGGAGGAAAGAAGGCACTCTGGCTTTTTGAGTCATCAGATTTCTGGCACTAGTTTTTGTCATCTTTGTGGATGTATGCTACTTCAATCTTTGAAGTTGCTTACCTTTGGGCATTTTTTTTTCTTTTATTCTATTTGATGACTTTGAGGGTTTGGTTGTAGTATAAAGTGGATTCAGTCAACTGGCTTCGTTTCTTAGGGGGTTCAATGCTCAGCTCTCAATTTCTGGACTGACTGCTGTAACTCTGAGGGGCTTGTATTGGGCTCTGACTTCATTCTCTGTCTCCTCAAGGTTAAGAATCCACTCCATTTGGAGGACCAAGGTGCTCTCGAACCACTACACTTCAGTGAGTAGTGTCAGGAAAAACATTTTGTAGTGAGATGACAACAGTAACTGTCTTCGTTCACTCATGCCAGCAGCAGCAACAACACAGCAGGTTCCACGTTCCTCAGTTGCCACAGGGTGCTATCAGGTGCCTGCCTGCCTGCCTCCATGCAGGCATTCACCACAGTGGTAGAGGTAAGCCAGTTCAAGGGGGCAGGGATAAGGGGCCTGCTGGAGACTGTGCCTGTGGTCACACTGGAGGTTGTGCTGACAAAGGGGGCAGGGAACTGGTGGGTGCTGGTCTTTGTGCATTCTCTGTGTGCTGCAGGCAGGGGTGGTCGCTCAGGGTGGGTAAGGGTCCGCTGTTTTCTGTTCCTAGTTTCACTCCTGCAGCAGTGTTGGTGCAGGAGTGGGGTGCTGTGAGATGTGGGGCTGGTTGGCTCTGTTCTCACCAAACTCTGACTGCAATGGTAGTTAGCAGGGGGAGGCAGAATAAACAGCACACCTGACACAGCAGTGGCAAAGTAATGTGGGGGGTTGCCATGGGCCTTGGGGAAGCTCCAGTGTGGGAAGGGAAGGAGTGGGCTGGCGTGTGGCTCTGAGGGCCACCCCACTGGAGCTCTCTACCAGCAAAACATGGTTCACCAATCCAGAAGCCATGATGCGGGCTCCCAGGGCACTTGAGTCTGCCCTGCAAGCAGGTGCTGCCAGGCTTGGGCCCTGGGAGAGGCCAGTAGACCAAGGTTTGCTCATGTAAAATCAGCTCCTTCTGATGAGCAAGACAACCCTGCAGAGTTCAGGCCCTAAAGGTTCCCTAGGGCTAAATCTCCTATGGCAGCAAGTCAAGTCTAAGAGGATGGCCATCCCTGGCAATGCTCCACTACAGATACTCCTGCACCAAACCATTTATGTTCCACATCAGCTGGCTTTCTACTCCTACCACTTCCCTAAGCAGCTCTCCTTGCAAACTCAAGTGTCCATGGTGGTAAAGGGGTTTCCCTCAGCAGGGATTCCAGAGGCCAGTGGCGAGGGCGAGTTGTCCCTTGCCAGTTCAACTCACCCATTCGCCCATAGTCATTGAGGGCCAGGAATGAGTCCTGGTGTGCAGTAGCCCTGTGCAGGGTTCCCAGATTTCTCCCTCTTCAGCCCACCTTCCGCATCTTCCCTTTGTCCACTCTAGGCACTTTCCTTCTAAAGATATGTTAGAAATGCACCAGTCTTCTCTGTCCTTCATAGCAACTGTTCCACCTGGTTGTGTCTAGTTGGCCATCTCGCTCGATCCTCTTTAACCTTTTCAGTAAACTTTCTACCCCTAGCTTTTTCTCTCCCTCCTCTTTAAAACCAATAACTTTTAGACTTGACCTTTTGAGGCTGTTTTCTACATTCTGTAGGTGTGCTTTATTGCTTTTCATTCCCTTTTCTCTTGTTTCCTCTGACCGTGTATTTCCAAATAGCATGTCTTCAAGCTCACTAATTCTTTCTTCTGCTTGATTAATTCTGCAATTAAAGGGCTCATGCATGGGGCGCAGTGGTGCATGCCTGTAGTCTCAGCTACTTGGGAGGCTGAGGCAGAAGGATTGCTTGAGACCAAGAGTTCTAGGCTATAGTGTACTATGCTGATCAGGTGTATGTGCTAAGCTCGGCATCAGTATGGTGACCTCCCAGGAGTGGGGGGCCACCAGCTTGCCTAATGATGGGTGAACTGGTCCAGGTCAGAAATGGAACAAGTCAAAACTACCATGCTAATCAGCAGTGGAATCATGCCTGTAAATAGCCACTGCAATCCTGCCTGGGCAAATGTAGTGAGACCCCACCTCTAAAAAATAAAGGACTCTGATGCATTCTTCAGTATGCCAATTATATTTTTCACCTTCAGAACTTTCACTTGATTCTAACTTTTTCAATCTCTTTGTTAAATTATTCTGATAGAATTCTGAATTCTGTTATCTTGAATTTCTCTGAGTTTGTTGAACACAGTTATTTGGAGTTCTCTGTCTGAACATTCCCATATCTGTGTTTCTCCAGGATTGGTCCCTGGTGCATTATTTAGTTCATCTGATGACGTCATGTTTTCCTGGATGGTATTGATGCTAGTTGATATTCTTTGGTGTCTGAGTATGAGAGAATTATTTATTTATTTCAGTATTCACTGTCTGGGCTTATTTGTACCTGTCCTTCTTAGCAAGACTTTCCAGATATTTGAAAGGACCTGAGTGTTGTGATCTAAGCTCTACCGTCTTTAGGGAGTACCCCAAGCTCAGTAACACTGTGGTTCTTGCAGATTCGTGGAGGTACCGCCTTGATGGTCATGGACCAAATCAAGGAGAATTATCTGGATTACCAGGCAGCGACTCTTGTTTTCTCTCTTTCCTTTCTCCCAAACAAACAGAATTTCTCTCTCTGTTCTGAGCCACCTAAAGCTGGAGGCAGTGTTATACAAGCACCTCTATAGCCACCACCACTATGACTATGCTGGGTCAGACCTGAAGTCAGCACAGCGCTGAGTCTTGCCCAAGGCCTGCTGTAACCACTCCCTGGCTACTGCCTATATTTTCTCAAGGCCCTGGGGCCCCACAATCAACAGGTGGTAAAGCCAGTCAGGCCTGTGTCCTTCCCTTTGGGGAAGAGAGATCCACCAGACCCTAGGTGGGTCCAGAGGTGCTGTTCATGAGTCAGAAGCTAGAGTCAAAACCTTAAAAGTCTAATTGGTGTTCTATTAAATTGTATTATATTGCAGCTGACCTGACACTTAAACCACAAGATGCAGCCTTTTCCACTCTTCCCTTCCCTTTCCAGTGACAGACGATCCTCAACCATAGCCTTCACCAGCCCAGGTCACATGGAGTACTGCCAGACAAGCAGCCAATGTTCCCTTAAAACCCAAAGGCTTTTAAGTCAGCGTGTGGTGACTGCTGCCTGTCCTGGGACTCAGCTTTCAGGTCAGTAGGCTCCCTTCTGGTCCAGATCATGTCCAAAAATGCCATTGAAGAATCATGTCCTGGAATCAGGGACCCCCAAGAACTAACTTCGTACTCTGCCCACCTTTGGCCATGCTAGTACCTAAGCTGCAAGACAAGGTCCCCTTTACTTTTCCATCTGCTTTTCTCAAGAAAAATGAGTTTTGCTCCATAGCCACCTCAGCTGGTAATGTGTTGAGTCTCACCTCTAGCCAGTAAGTCTCAGAGGGTCACCAGGGCCCACAATGGAGTACCCGAATATAGTTGCTGGTTTTTCAGGGTCCAGGGACTCCTTAGTTAGCAGGTGATGAATGCTGCCAGTACTGGGTCCTTTTCTTTAAGGCAGTAGGCTCCCTTCTCGTTCAGATGTGCCTAGAAATGTCATCTGGAAGCTGTGGCCTAGAGTGGGAGCCTCGTAACTTTGTCCAGTGCCCTATTCTACCGTGGCTAAGCTGGTATCCAAGATGCAAGACAGAGTCTTCCCCCAGTCTTCCCTCTCTTTTAGTCATGTGGAAGAAAGAGGTCTGTTTTGGAGCTATGAAGCTGTGTGGCCTGAAGTTAGAGGAGGTGTGATGGCCAGTACTTCCTTGGCTGCCCCAGCTGGTGCCTCAGTGTGTCAAATGCCCTATCGAGTTCGCTGTCTCTGAGTCCAATTTAGCACTAGGTCTCACCTAAGAGTTGCAGTTTTTATAGCCTAGACTGCCTTTCAAATCTACTTGAGGACACAGAGCACTGTAGCCCTCTATGGTTAGGTTTGCAGGCACTCAAATTCAGACCACCGGGATCTGTGATTCCCCTCTGGCTATGACTGGTTTAAATACTCCCTCCATTAACAGATTTCAGCTGAGTTTGGTTTGGTTTTCCTTTCTGCTCTAACAGGACAGCACCAAATTCAATGCCACACAATTGCTGTGTTTTCTCTCCCCCAGAACTCAGAGATGCTTTATATACCACGCCGCTGCTGCTGGGGGTGGCGGGTGGGGAAGGGTAGCCTCAGAGATTGAGGACTGTTTTTTCTATCTCTTCAGTGCATGTTTTAGTGATATAAAATTAAAACCAGGTACTATGAGTGCTCACCTGATATTTGGGTTTTATGCAGGTGTTTTTTCTGTGTAGATGGTTGTTAATTTGGTGTCGTTGCTGGTGGTGGAGTAATATAATTGCCAGAGCCTTCTATTCTACCATCTTGCTCCACCTCCTGAGAACTCAAATATATTTTTAAGATGATATGTTGACATAATTATTTTGGCTGAGACACAGAGAAGCTAGTCAACGTAGTCAAAGAGTTTTGTCTTATTTTTTAACCTGCTTACCTCCCTACGAGCCAATACCATGCCCACTCATATACCAGTCCACCCTTTTGTACCCTCACTCTGTACTTTCTGCCTTTCGAGCTGGGCTTATTTTTATCACTGGAAGCTGAGTCTCTCCTCTAGTATGGCCCCATTACAGATATCTCACCTAACTGCAGTTAAACTTTTATGGGCCCCAAGGTGACTTATCAGTAAAAGGAGCAAAGGCTCCTTGTACCTTCCTGAGAGCAGTTTTATTGTATGAAGTGATATACCCAAACTGAATTATAATTTATATTTTTAATTTGAAAGTTATGAATGTTTCTTTTTGGCTTTCTGATGTTCTTTATTTTCTACACATGGCTACATTTAGATGATCAAATTATACACTCAATTAGGGATAAAATCATTTTACAATTATAAAATCCTTATTTAAATAAAAAGAATTATTCATTGCTTTTCTGGTTTTTTTTGAATATTGCTAAAATCAGACAGGTGTTGGTGAAACAGCATATTTTGGGCAGTAACTGGGAAAACCAAATCTTCATTTACTACTTGGCTGTCTCACTAAATCCAGGCTCAACAACCAACAGCAATAATTTTGTACGTTTGTGTTTGTGTGTGTGTATGTGTGTCTGCATTTATGTGTGTCTCTGTGTGTGTAAATCTGTATTTATACATGTGTGTGCCTGTCTGGGTGTATGCGGGTACTGAGTAGGTGGTCTGTGTAGCTCAAGTAGTCAGATAGCACTTCCATTGCTATAAGTTTAGCAGGACTATAGCTAGAGTATAGTAATTTAGCATCTCTGGTGCCTAATCAACATATGAAAAAATGTTACCTTTGTTAGCTTCTATTATATCCTCAGACACAGATTAATCCTCTCAACCATACCTAGACTTTCAGAGCCTCTGAACTAAGTAAAAGGACAGCAATTCCTTTGAAGGAAAATATTGGTTCAGAGTTTGAAGAACGGAAAATAAGTGTACTATTTTTTAAAATTGCACTTATTTTCAGTTGAGTAAAAGTGAATCATGGTCTCCCTCTGGTGTCCAAAACGGGGGTAGCTGAAAGATTATCTTAAGGCTTTTTTTTCTTTCTTTTCAGCAAGCTGACTTTAAGTATTAAAATTCTATTCATCTTTGTTAAGTCCACAAACAAACACACAAAACATGGCATATGTATATATCTCTTTGTGTATATATGACCAGACCATAACACACTGCTTGGAGCAGGATCAAAATACAGACAAATTATGGGTGCTATAATTTGGATACCAGCTGATTATACACTAAAATTGTTTTATTGCAGAGCACAAAGGGTTCAAAAAAATATTAAGCTCTTGGTATTGAACAATTCTGCGTATGGTAAACTAGTGTCTGAAAGAAGAGGTAATTTAATTTTTTTGGAGTTGGACAAAATCTAATAAATTTACACTGATGGATGAGCATCTGCGAAATGTCTAAAATCAGATTATACTATAGATTTTCTTTGATTTTTACTGTCTCCATTTTCCTCTCTATATTGTTTTAAAAGTTATAATTCTTTTAATGTTCTATAGTTTTTTTACCTTAATAATTATTCTCATGTTTATTTGCTCTTTTTTGGATCTTAAAGATATTCATATTTATAATTTCTCCAGAATAAAAGAAGTTCAGCATGCTCTATAGTTAATTTAGTCTCCTCTCATCTCCATTATGTTAATGTAGGCTATAAGCTTAGTTATGGGTTATGATGAATATAATTTAACTTTTTATTTCCTTTATTCCTAAAATTATATTTAATTTTACTGTGAAGACATCAATACATTTAGGAAAGAAACTTGATCATTTGAGCTTGCTATATTCTTAGCATCCTTGTTTGGATTTGCTTCTCTTCTAATTTGAGTACTCCTTGTTGAGTTTTCAATGTAGATTCTTATGTAGCAAACCCCCTAAGGCCTAATATTTTGGAAAATATTTTTATCATTCCCTCATATTTGAATAAAAAGTTGGCTAAAAATTCTAGGTTCAAAGTTCTTTTTAGTATTATTATTATACATTAAGCTCTGGGATACATGTACAGAATGTGCAGGTTTGTTACAAAGGTATACAGGTGCCATGATGGTTTGCTGCACCGATCAACCCATCATCTACATTAGGTATTTCTCTTAATGCTATCCCTCCCCCAGCCCCTCACCCCCTAACAGGCCCTAGTCAGTTCTGCTCTGATCTTAGTTATTTCTTGTCTTCTGCTAGACTTTCAATTTAATTGCTCTTACTTCCCTAGTTCTTTCAACCGTGATGTTAGGGTATTGATTTTAGATCTTTCCCACTTTCTCCTGTGGGCATTTAGTGCTATAAATTTCCCTCTAAACACTGCTTTAGCTGTGTCTCAGAGATTCTGGTACATTGTGTCTTTGTTCTCGTTGGTTTCTAAGAACTTATTTATTTCTGCCTTAATTCATTATGTACCAGTAGTCATTCAGGAGCAGGTTGTTCAGTTTCCATGTAGTTGTGTGGTTTTGAGTGAGTTCCTTAATCCTGAGTTTCAATTTGATTTTACTGTAGTCTGAGAGACCATTTGTTATGATTTCTGTTCCTTTGCATTCGCTGAGGAGTGTTTTACTTCCAATTATGTGGTGTTAAGAAGAATGTATATTCTGTTGATTTGGGGTGGAGAGTTCTGTAAATGTCTATTAGGTCCACTTGGTGCAGAGCTGAGTTCAAGTCCTGAATATTCTTGTTAATTTTCTGTCTCATTGATCTAATGTTGACAGTGGGGTGTTAAAGTCTCCCACTATTATTGTGTGGGAGTCTACGTCTCATTGTAGGTCTCTAAGAACTTGCTTTATGAATCTGGGTGCTCCTGTACTGGATGCATATATTTTTGGGATAATTAGCTCTTCTTGTTGCATTGATCCCTTCACCATTATGTAATGCCCTTGTCTTTTTTTATCTTTGTTGGTTTAAAGTCTGTTTTATCAGAGACTAGGATTGCAACCTGTACTTTCTTTTGTTTTGTTTTCCATTTCCTTGGTGTATATTCCTCCATCCTCTTATTTTGAGCCTATGTGTGTCTTTACACATAAGATGGGTCTCCTGAATACAGCACACCAATGGGTCTTGACTCTTTATCTAATTTGCCAGTCTGTGTCTTTTAATTGGGGCATTTAGCCCATTGACATTTAAGGTTAATATTGTTATGAGTGAATTTGATCCTGTCATTATGATGCTAGCTGGTTATTTTGACCCATTAGTTGATGCAGTTTCTTCACAGTGTCGATGGTCTCTACAATTTGATATGTTTTTGCAGTGACTGCTACTGGTTTTTCCTTTCCATGTTTAGTGTTTCCTTCAGGAGCTCTTATAAAACAGGCCTGGTGGTGACAAAAATTCTCAGCATTTGCTTCTCTGTAAAAGATATTATTTTTCCTTCGCTTATGAAGCTTAGTTTGGCTGAATATGAAATTCTTGGTTGAAAATTATTTTAAGAATGCTGAATATTGGCCCACCCTCTCTTCTGGCTCGTAGGGTTTCTGCAGAGAGATCTGCTGTTAGTCTGATGGGATTCCCTTTGTGGGTAACCTGACCTTTCTCTCTGGCTGCCCTTAACATTTTTTCCTTCATTTCAACCTTGGCGAATCTGAAGACTATGTGTCTTGGGGTTGCTCTTCTCGAGGAGTATCTTTGTGGTGTTCTCTGTACTTCCTGAATTTGAATGTTGGCCTGTCTTGCTAAGTTGGGGAAGTTCTCCTGGATAATATCCTGAAGAGTGTTTTCCAACTTGATTCCATTCTCCCCATCACTTTCAGGTACACCTATCAAATGTAGGTTTAGTCTTTTCACATAGTCCCATATTTCTTGGAGGCTTTGTTCATTTCTTTTCATTCTTTTTTCTCTAATCTTGTTTTCTCACTTTATTTCATTAATTTGATCTTCTATCTCTGATATCCTTCTTTCTGCTTGATTGATTCGGCTATTGATGCTTGTGTATGCTTCAGAAAGTTTTCATGCTGTGTTTTTCAGCTCCATCAGGTCATTTATGTTCTTCTCTAAATTGGTTATTCTAGCTAGCAGTTCCTGAAACCTGTTTTCAAGGATCCTAGCTTCCTTGCATTGGGTTAGGACATGCTCCTTTAGCTTGAAGGAATTTGTTATTACCCACCTTCTGAAGCCTACTTCTGTCAATTCATAAAACTCTTTCTCCATCCAGTTTTGTTCTCTTGCTGGAGAGGAGTTGTGATCCTTTGAAGAGAAGAGGCATTCTGGTTTTTGAAATTTTAAGCCTTTTTGCACTGGTTTTTCCTCGTCTTCATGGATTTATCTATCTTTGATCTTTGATATTGGTGACCTTCAGACAGGTTTTCTGTGTGTATGTCCTTTTAGTTGATGTTGATGTTATTGTCTTCTGTTTGTTAGTTTTCCTTCTAACAGTCAGGCCCCTCTGCGGTAAGTCTACTGGAGTTTGCTGGAGGTCCACTCCACACCCTGTTTGCCTGGGTATCACCAGTGGAGGCTGCAGAACAGCAAAGATTGCTGCCTGTTGCTTCCTCTGGAAGCTTTGTCCCAGAGGGGCACCTGCCAGATGCCAGCCAGAGCTCTCCTGTATGGGATGTCTGTCAACCCCTGCTGGGAGGTGTCTCCCAATCAGGAGGCATGGGGGTCAGGGACCCACTTGAGGAGGTAGTCTGTCCCTTATCAGAGCTCAAGCACTGTGCTGGGAGATCTGTTGCTCTCTTCAGAGCCAGCAGGCAGGGAATTAAAAGTCTGCTGAAGCTGAGCCCTCAGCTGCCCCTTCCCCCAGGTGCTTTGTAGCAGGGACATGGGAGTTTTATCTATAAGCCCCTGAGTGGGGCTGCGGCCTTTCTTTCAGAGATACCCTGCCCAGAGAGGAGGAATCTAGAGAGGCAGTCTGGCTAAAGTGGATTGCCAAGCTGCTGTGGGCTCCACCCAGTTCAAACTTTCTGGTGGCTTTGTTTATACACTGAGGGGAAAACCCCCTACTCGAGCCTCAGTAATGGTGGATGCTCCTCTCTCCACCAAGCTCAAGCATCTTAGGTCAACTTCAGACTGCTGTGCTGGCAGCGAGAATTTCAAGCCAGTACATCTTAGCTTGCTGGGCTCTGTGGGGGGTGGGATCTACTGAGCTAGACGACTTGACTCCCTGGCTTCGGCCCCCTTTTCAGAGGAGTGAACAGTTCTGTCTCGCTGGTGTTCCAGGCACCACTAGGGTAAAAAATGAAAAAATGAAAAAACTCCTGCAGCCAGCTTGGTGTTTGCCCAAACAGCCACCCAGTTTTGTGCTTGAAATCCAGGGCCCTGGTAGTTAGGCACCCAAGGGAATCTTATGGTTTGCGGGTTGCAAAGACCATGGGAAAACTGTAGTATCTGGGTTGGAGTTCACTGTTCCACACGGCAAAGTCCCTCAAGGCTTCCTTTGGCTAGGGGAGGGAGTTCTCCAACCCCTTGAGCTTCCTTGGTAAGGCAATGCCCCACCCTTCTTTGACTTGCTCTCCATGGGCTGCACCCACTGTCTAACCAGTCCCAATGAGATGAACCATGTATGTTAGTTGGAAATGCAGAAATCACAAACCTTCTGTGTTGATCTTGCTGGGAGCTGCAGATCAGAGCTGTTCCTATTTGGTCATCTTTCCAGCCACACCTACTTGTTCTCTTTGTTTATACATGAGTCCCTAGAAAATGTGTCACTATGGCTGATATAAGTATTTTCTACTCTCTGTAAATTTCAAACCTACCCCAGAACCTTTACAGTCAGTCAATAACCTTGTTTCCCAGTTCACTGAGAAGATGAAAGTCCTCCAATGTGAGCTTGACTTCACTAATATCCATGTTAAGATTTCTCTGAATCCACACTCCCAGTGCCCCTCCCAAAGTTAGTTTCTTATGTACTTTTAGAGTTTGGCGCCTACACTAGAACACTGTCCACAATCTCCTTCCATAAATGGTTCCTTTGTACATCTACAAATAGACATGCAATCCTTTTGCTTGTATTTTAAAATTAGCTAAACAATATGTAACCACATATAGAATCAGAATTACATGTCTGAAGTATATTAACTGGAAAAGGCCTTCTTAGAAGTCCTGCACTCTTATCTCCCCTTATAATGATGAATAATCTATGATATGCAAGGGGTTGTAAGTGACTGACTTAAGGCCACAGTCAACTAGCAGCAAGGCTGAGATCAGATCTCATAATGAGTGTCTATCATTCTATGACCTGTTTTTACTACTTTGTATGCCTCTTTAAATGACCAGGAAAAGAGAAGACATGCTTTCATTCTAAGTGTTGGTGATGAGAAAAAGCATTAAATACTGAAATCTGTCTATTACTTTTAGGGCTACTTTTCCCAAAATACATGCTTGCAGAAATCTTTGGCAGATAAATAATTAAAATTTTCTCCACATTGCCAGCCCCAAATTAAGTGGATTCTAATATCCTGAAATAAAGTTTTGGATATGCTACTTAAGAACATTAAATACATAAAGGCCTATTAAAAAGACACTTTTCCCACCAATAAAACTGACAGCAAATTTACACATTTTTTGTTCAAGCTCTTATAATCTATTCTAGAAGCAGAAAGACCTAAGACATTTCTTCAGAAGTCCTCAAGTAACTTATGTGATATTATAAAACTTCTGGAAAGTAATCTGATCTCCAATAAAGGTCAATATTAATGAGACAGCAACATATAAGCACTTTAGTTTCCTGTCAGAGTTTTTGCCTTGTTCTTCAATTCTTCTTGCTTCCACCAGTAGGAGAGAAATACTATCCTAAGGTTTCATACAGCCTGGAAGAAAAATAAAGAAAACTTTGGATAGAGCCTAATATAATTGCAGATATGCTTTCATAAAATAAGACAGTGTATATACATATAACATTAAAATATTCATAAAGCTGTCATTAGCTCAAAGTCATTTATATAAATTATTAACACGAAAAAGGCAACCTCAAATTTCACCAAACCTCTATGCAGTAGTAGTATCATTTTAAAATTATAAAGTAGAAAATTCCAAGAAGTTAATGGGCTCACTCTAAGCAAAGAAGGTGGGGATTACTGTTTGTTATTTGTTGCTATCAACAAGACTGACCTTAAAGACTATAGCTGATAGAACTAGATAACTATTCCCACGGTTCTACAAAGGAACTATCTATAATAAAGAAGTGAAAGCTGAAGGAATGCAATGGAGATTTATTTACGTTGATTGTTTCTAAAGATAAATTTCAGCAACCTAATATTATTTCATATCATTTCCCACTTTAATATAATAAGACAAGTGTTTTTCTTTCATATCTATTAAAGGTGATCCAAAAAGAAATATTAGATTACCATATGCTGACCTTATCAGGACAAGCAAATCAATATGTGGTGATTATGTTTTAGGTCTAGAAATATAAAATACTCTATGTTAAAACAATATCTACAAGGTCTTGCAAAAGAGAAGGGAAAGGATGTATGACACAATTAAATAAATAAAACAACTATATCAAATACTCAATAATCTTACATTTTTGGAATTTTCTACTGCTTTTTTTTTTAACTTTTTCAACTTTTGCCTAGTCCCCAAAAAATCTATTAAGATTGAACAAAAGCAATAATTAGAAATTATCAGATCCCTCAGGCATAAGGTGGCTTCCAGCCTCTAATTCTATGCAGATTATTACTTTCATTGGGCTGGGCATGGTGACTCATGCCTGTAATCATAGCACTTTGGGAGGCTGACACAGGTAGATCATGAGCTCAGGAGCTCGAGGCCAGCCTGGCCAATATGGTGAAATCCCGTCTCTACTAAAACTATAAAAATTAGCTGGGCGTGGTGGCACACACCTGTAATCTCAGCTACTCGGGAGGCTGAGGCAGGAGAATCGCTGGAACCGAGTTTGCAGTGAGCTGAGTTTTCACCACTGCACTCCAGCCTGGGCTACAGACCGAGACTCTGTCAAAAAAATACTTTAAAAATACAGAGCATGGGGCGGAGCAAGATGGCCGAATAGGAACAGCTCCAGTCTCCAACTCCCAGCACGAGCGACACAGAAGACAGGTGATTTCTGCATTTTCAACTGAGGTACTGGGTTCATCTCACTAGGGAGTGTGGGATAATCGGTGCTGGTCAGCTGCTGCAGCCCGTCCAGCGAGAGCTGAAGCAGGGCAAGGCATCGCCTCACCAGGGAAGCACAAGGGAGAAGGGAATCCCTTTTCCTAGCCAGGGGAACTGAGACACACAACACCTGGAAAATCGGGTAACTCCCACCCCAATACTGTGCTTTACCAAGGATCTTAGCAAACGGGCACACCAGGAGATTATATCCCACACCTGGCCTGGAGGGTCCCACTCCCACAGAGCCTCCCTCATTGCTAGCACAGCAGTCTGCAATCTACCGGCAAGGCAGCAGTGAGGGTGGGGGAGGGGTGCCCACCATTGCTGAGGCTTAAGTAGGCAAACAAAGTGGCTGGGAAGCTCGAACTGGGTGGAGTTCACAGCAGCTCACACAGCAGCTCAAGGAGGCCTGCCTGTCTCTGTAGACTCCACCTCTGGGGACAGGGCACAGCTAAACAACAACAATTAAAAAAAAGCAGCTGAAACCTCTGCAGATGCAAACGACTCTGTCTGACAGCTTTGAAGAGAGCAGTGGATCTCTCAACATGGAGGTTGAGATCTGAGAATGGACAGACTGCCTGCTCAAGTGGGTCCCTGACCCCTGAGTAGCCTAACTGGGAGACATCCCCCACTAGGGGCAGACCAACACCCCACACCTCACACGGTGGAGTACACCCCTGAGAGGAAGCTTCCAAAGCAAGAATCAGACAGGTACACTCGCTGTTCAGCAATATTCTATCTTCTGCAGCCTCCACTGCTGATACCCAGGCAAACAGGGTCTGGAGTGGACCTCAAGCAATCTCCAACAGACCTACAGCTGAGGGTCCTGACTGGTAGAAGGAAAACTAGCAAACAGGAAGGACACCCACACCAAAAGCCCATCAGTACGTCACCATCATCAAAGACCAGAGGCAGATAAAACCACAAAGATGGGGAAGAAGCAGAGCAGAAAAGCTGGAAATTCAAAAAATAAGAGCACATCTCCCTCTGCAAAGGAACGCAGCAAATCGCCAGCAACGGATCAAAGCTGGACAGAGAATGAAATTGACGAGATGAGAGAAGAAGCCTCCAGTCCATCAAATTTCTCAGAGCTAAAGGAGGAATTACATACCCAGAGCAAAGAAACTAAAAATCTTGAAAAAAGAGTGGAAGAATTGATAACTAGAATAATTAATGCAGAGAAGGCCATAAACGAACTGACAGAGATGAAAACCATGACACGAGAAATACGTGACAAATGCACAAGCTTCAGTAACCGACTCAATCAACTGGAAGAAAGAGTATCAGCAATTGAGGATCAAATGAATGAAATGAAGTGAGAAGAGAAATCTAAAGAAAAAAGAAGAAAAAGAAATGAACAAAGCCTGCAAGAAGTATGGGATTATGTAAAAAGACCAAATTACATCTGATTGGGGTACCTGAAAGTGAGAGGGAAAATGGAACCACGTTGCAAAACATTCTTCAGGATATCATCCAGGAGAACTTCCCCAACCTAGTAGGGCAGGCCATCATTCAAATTCAGGAAATACAGAGAATGCCACAAAGATACTCCTCAAGAAGAGCAACTCCAAGACACATAATTGCCAGATTCACCAAAGTTGAAATGAAGGAAAAAATCTTAAGGGCAGCCAGAGAGAAAGGTTGGGTTACACACAAAGGGAAGCCCATCAGACTAACAGCAGATCTCTCAGCAGAAACCCTACAAACCAGAGAGAGTGGGGGCCAATATTCAACATTCTTAAAGAAAAGAATTTTAAACCCAGAATTTCATATCCAGCCAAACTGAGTTTCATAAGTGAAGGAGAAATAAAATCCTTTACAGATAAGCAAATGCTTAGAGATTTTGTCACCACTAGGCCTGCCTTACAAGAGACCCTGAAGGAAGCACTCAACATGGAAAGGAACAACCGGTCCCAGCCATTGCAAAAACATGCCAAAATGTAAAGACCATCGAGGCTAGGAAGAAACTGCATCAACTAATGAGCAAAATAACCAGTTAATATGATAATGGCAGGATTAAGTTCACACATAACAATCTTAACCTTAAATGTAAATGGACTAAATGCTCCAAAGAAAAGACACAGACTGGCAAACTGGATAAAGAGTCAAGACCCATCAGTTTGCTGTATTCAGGAGACCCATCTCACATGCAGAGACATACATAGGCTCCAAATAAAGGGATGGAGGAAGATCTACCAAGCAAATGGAGAACAAAAAAAAGCAGGGGTTGCAATACTAGTCTCTGATAAAACAGACTTTAAACCATCAAAGATCAAAAGAGACAAAGAAGGCCATTACATAATGGTAAAGGGATCAATTCAACAGGAAGAGCTAACTATCCTAAATATATATGCACCCAATACAGGAGCACCCAGATTCATAAAGCAAGTCCTTAGAGACTTACAAAGAGACTTAGACTCCCATACAATAATAATGGGAGACTTCAACATCCCACTGTCAACATTAGACAGATCAACGAGACAAAAAGTTAACAAGGATATCCAGGAATTGAACTCATCTCTGCAGCAAGCAGACCTAATAGACATCTACAGAACTCTCCACCCCAAATCAACAGAATATACATTCTACTCAGCACCACATCACACTTATTCCAAAATTGACCACATAATTGGAAGTAAAGCACTCCTCAGCAAATGTACAAGAACAGAAATTATAACAAACTGTCTCTCAGACCACAGTGCAATCAAACTAGAACTCAGGACTAAGAAACTCAATCAAAACCGCTCAACTCCATGGAAACTGAATAACCTGCTCCTGAATGACTACTGGGTACATAACGAACTGAAGGCAGAAATAAAGACGTTCTTTGAAACCAATGAGAACAAAGATACAACATACCACAATCTATGGGACACATTTAAAGCAGTGTGTAGAGGGAAATTTAGAGCACTAAATGCCCACAAGAGAAAGCTGGAAAGCTCTAAAATTGACACTCTAACATCACAATTAAAAGAACTAGAGAAGCAAGAGCAAACACATTCCAAAGCTAGCAGAAGGCAAGAAATAACTAAGATCAGAGCAGAACTGAAGGAGATAGAGACACAAAAAACCCTCCAAAAAATCAATGAATCCAGGAGTTGGTTTTTTGAAAAGATCAACAAAATTGACAGACCACTAGCAAGACTAATAAAGAAGAAAAGAGAGAAGAATCAAATCGACGCAATTAAAAATGATAAAGGGGATATCACCACCGACCCCACAGAAATACAAACTACCATCAGAGAATACTATAAACACCTCTACGCAAATAAACTGGAAAATCTAGAAGAAATGGATAATTTCCTGGACACTTACACTCTTCCAAGACTAAACCAGGAAGAAGTTGAATCCCTGAATAGACCAATAGCAGGCTCTGAAATTGAGGCAACAATTAATAGCCTACCAACCAAAAAAAGTCCAGGACCAGATGGATTCACAGCTGAATTCTACCAGAGGTACAAGGAGGAGTTGGTACCATTCCTTCTGAAACTATTCCAATCAATAGAAAAAGAGGGAATCCTCCCTAACTCATTTTATGAGGCCAACATCATCCTGATACCAAAGCCTGGCAGAGATACAACAAAAAAAGAGAATTTTAGACCAATATCCCTGATGAACATCGATGCAAAAATCCTCAATAAAATACTGGCAAACCGGATTCAGCAACACATCAAAAAGCTTATCCACCATGATCAAGTGGGCTTCATCCCTGGGATGCAAGGCTGGTTCAACATTCGCAAATCAATAAACATAATCCAGCATATAAACAGAACCAAAGACAAGAACCACATGATTATCTCAATAGATGCAGAAAAGGCTTTTGACAAAATTCAACAGCCCTTCATGCTAAAAATGCTCAATAAATTCGGTATTGATGGAACGTACCTCAAAATAATAACAGCTATTTATGACAAACCCACAGCCAATATCATACTGAATGGGCAAAAACTGGAAAAATTCCCTTTGAAAACTGGCACAAGACAGGGATGCCCTCTCTCACCACTCCTATTCAACATAGTGTTGGAAGTTCTGGCTAGGGCAATTAGGCAAGAGAAAGAAATCAGGGGTATTCAGTTAGGAAAAGAAGAAGTCAAATTGTCCCTGTTTGCAGATGACATGATTGTATATTTAGAAAACCCCATTGTCTCAGCCCAAAATCTCCTTAAGCTGATAAGCAACTTCAGCAAAGTCTCAGGATACAAAATTAATGTGCAAAAATCACAAGCATTCTTATACACCAATAACAGACAAACACAGAGCCAAATCATGAATGAACTTCCATTCACAATTGCTTCAAAGAGAATCAAATACCTAGGAATCCAACTTACAAGGGATGTAAAGGACCTCTTCAAGGAGAACTACAAACCACTGCTCAGTGAAA